>NC_137905.1:29193608-29282792 GCF_963455335.1 Martes martes | reverse complement strand
TCATGACCTGAGCCGAAGGCAGAGGCCTAACCCACTGAGCCACCCAGGCGCCCCTCATTTACATTTTATTAAATCTCAATGACTTTGAACATCTTCGACACATCTAAAAAGCCTGTTGTGTTTCTTGTTTTGTAAACTACCTAGTCAGGGAAATGTCAAGGTGAGGAGCCTATTAGATGTCCAGGTGGAGATGTCAAGAAGGCATCCAGGTATATAAGTCAGAGCTCAGGGAACCTTCTGGGACTGGGGTTAGAAAGTCACTGACATTTGAGAGTCAGTGGTACATAGATGGTGTTTAAATACCCGGAAATGAGCGCGATCCCCTGAAGAGGAATGAATAAAACACAGAGAAGGCAGAGGACTGAGCCCCGGAGGGGCACGCCTCTACCTAGAGGTTGGGTGCAGAAGGAGGCCAAGAAAAGATGAGGAACAGCAGCCACAGAGAGCAGAACAGCGGGAAGCAGAAGCTGCCAAGAGAAGCTGGTGTCTCAGGACGGACTGAGAAGTCAAGGAAGAGGAGAAGGGAAGAAGAGGGCTACTGTTTGCCTTTGACAACGTGGGGTCTTTGGCAAGCTGGAGATCAATTTCTGTTGAGTGGTGATGCTGTCAAGATGCTGTCAAGGACCTGGTTGAAGAAACAAACGACGGGGCTTGGAGGCGACACAAGCAGGATGTTTTGCCAAGATGGGAATTAGAAAACCAGGATGGAGTTGGTCAAGGGGAAGGATCGAGGTAAGAGATTTGGTTTGGCTTTTTGAAATGAGAGGTATGGAGCCCCTGGGATTCAGGTGAGAACGATTCAAGAGATTGCCGACGTGTGTGAGTGTGTGTAGCTGGAAGGGTAAACTCTAGGAAGGGGAGAGGATGCGGGACACAAGTAGAAAGTGGCCTCTGGCGGGAGGAGGGGCCTGACTTCCACTATATCTGGATGCGTGGAGGAGAGTGGGGGTCAGGTTTGTGGGTTGGGTGGTGGGAACCGACAAGGTGTGAAACTGATGGCTTCCATTTCCCCCTCAAGAATGAGGCTGGGTCATCAGCCCAGGGTCGGGGGGGTGAGGGGTGTGATGGGAAATGGATGAGCCAGGAGAAAGCATGAAACGGGCCTCTCTGAGCAGGACAGGGACTTCTGCAGAAAGCTATGACAGAAGCGCCAGGCCCGTTTGAACACCCCTTGGAGGCTTGGCTGACTTCAGGTGGTTCCACAACTGAGAAGTAAATCGAGCCCAGCCGAAGGCTTTGCGCTGCGCCGAATGGCTAATTTGGAAGTATCTGATCGCCATACTGTTCACGGAGTTATTTATGTCCGAAATGATGAAACTTCCCTCCCCCCACCTTCGGGCCCATAAAGTCGTGGGGAAGTGGCCAAAATACCAGCCTGCCTTCCCGGGGCGAGTGGATTACCGCTGTCACGGGCGTGTCTGGCGCCCCCATCCATCTTCAGCCCAGACTCCCCAGCTCACGCCTGTCAGGACGGGGCACTGACCCCTGCTGGGGCCGGGTTCCCGGGCTTGGGCACCATGTGGGCTCCAACACAGCTTGCAAGCAAGTGCTTTTAATAAGCGTCAAGTTCCCCGGTCTCTACTCTTTCCTGACCTCCTTCTTATCATAAAGACAGCAGAGCCTGGCTCCCACTGAGCGTGGGATATGGTTTCCTACTAAGCACACACTCGCCGCGGGATGGGGTATGTCCCGGGCCCACGGGGGGCGTGTGCGCGTGGTTTTGTGTTACTCTCTTCTACGTGAACTGGACTCAGGATCTTATTTTCTGGCAAATCTAACTCAAGGAGAGGATGAGGGAAGGCTTGTCTCTGATTGTCCTTCTCTGGCTCTCTTCAGCTTGGCCATTTGGCTAAGTCTCCTATCCTCACTAGATCTGTCTTCCCACCTGTAAAATGGGAATGGTTCTCTCTATCCTAAATATCTACTCTGTGTGTGTGTGTGTGTGTGTAATTCAAATGAATGAACAAACATAAAATTGCGCTTCTAGCAAGGATTTTTTTTATCAAGCATCTCTCCATTCTCTGGGATCTCCCTTGTCACAGAGCGTCTGATATAAAGCCTGACACGTTGCACATGCTCAATACACGTTTGGGGGAATTAACAAACGAATAGAAGGCGTGAATGTGTCTGCAGGTAAACCTATATATGCGACTGTGTTTATAATTAATTAGCACTTAATACATACCAGGCGCTCTGCTAAGCGTTTAACAAAATGATGTCCTTTTTGTCTCCCAGCAAGTAGGTGGCCATGTTCCCATTCTACAGATGAGAACACAGCCACTCAGCAAGGTTGACTTCCTTTAGGGAAGTCTCCTCCCATAGAGGTCCCAGGGCAGGGATTCAGGCCTAAGACTTCCTGGTTCCAGATCCCATGTTCTCGACCATTGTGGTGTCCTACTGCATATGACAACAAAGGAGCCTGCTTGGAAAGTGATGCCCTATGCAGAACATTGGCACCCTCATGGGGCTCAGAGAGCATTATCTTCATGAGTCAAAGGCTGGCTCGCGAGAACATTAATAAGCATGGGCAGAGAGAAATGGAGGTATGTGTGGATGTACGTGGAGCTGTCATGCGGGTTTGGATGCAGGCCAGTAGGTGGGCCCAGCCATCCCACGTCCTGAGGTGTTTCAGTTCAGCTGACTGGGTTGGAGACGGAAGCAGCCCAGGCCACCAGAATCCATTCCCTCTGCCTTGTGAGATCTGGCAGAATTTGGATTGAGTAGGGCTCACTGATTTTCATTTTCTTATTTTCTTCCGTCTTGGCTGGGAGGGGGATCGGCTGCGGCCTTTGCATCTCCTGTCCTTTTGAGTCTTGGCTCATTGAGGCCATCTGTTACCCAGAGTGGCCCATCAGACTAGGCATTGGGAAGTGAACGTCTTACTGAGACCCTTTGTCAAGCTTTAGGGTGCTGGATCCCATCGGTGAGGTGGTCTCTCCAGAGGACTGACCTGCCTTCCTCAGCCTTCCTCTGGACCTTAGAGAATGACTCTACCCAGTGAGTGTTTGCTCCAAGGAGAGCCCAGGGAGCTGAGATCGGAGCTTGGGCATGCAGCGATGCCATGGGGACAGATTCAGGAGGAGATGGGGCAAGATTTCCCCACCTGGGAATGACAGCCCCATTCAGCCGGCGGGCGTGCCCTTCTCTTGAACACTCTGCTGGCTGGCTGCTCTCTCGTTCTAATAAATTAAATCTGTTATATCATCACTGTTCTATTCCTGAGACGAGCACTTCCAAGGCAGATTAGAATGGAACTTAAGGGGATTAAAAGCTTCTCTTAGTGAAAAACAATGTTTCAGATGGGAAATCCATTTACCAATATGAATTTCAGCAGAAATGCATGTTTTCCTTAATGCACTGCTACTGCTCAAAGAAAGCGGGATTTCCCCCCACGCCTCCCGTCTTCTGTTTTGCATAAGTTATAATGTGGATTCTGTTGAGCGTAGCAAGCCTCTCAGGGAGATTGATGGCTTCCATAAAGTTGCACAAAAACATTTCTCCTTTGTTCACGAGGGAAAAGAGAAGTGTCTAATGGATTTGGAATATTAAAAGAGTGTCGGTCTATACTGTAAAGCAGGAGAAGTCTAGGAGTAAATGCCAGACACCAGAGGAAATGGATTAATTGGAAATGCAAACAGTCAATTCTCAGTTATCTGTGTGTGGCTTATCTGCAAGAAGTTAGGGGGGTAAAAAAAAGGAGAGGAAAGGAAAGCATCCCTGTGCCTCAGCTCCCCTGCCTAACTGTCTATCACTGTGTTCTCAGGGAATTAGAAGTCATTTTAATAACCTGGGCCCAATATAATTTGGACAGTAATTCTGTTGGCAGCAGCTATAAAAAACCACAGAAGGCAGTCCAAAGGATATGTAATTAATTTTTTTTTCCTATTACTCACAGTTTGGGATTCTCTACACCATTAGAAAGTTGACAACTTGAAAATCATGAGCTCGTTCCCCAACGTGGAGCTCCTATCTCAAGGGGCCATAAAACTCCAGGAAACTGCCGAGTCAGCCCCAAGACTGTCCGCACCCAGAGTGCGGTGGAGAGATGCTGTTTCCCAAGCATCGCTGTCTGGACCCGTGAGATCGCAGCCTGGGCACAGAGAAAGGCTATCGGTTTGGCCAATAGTGAGTGAGTATCAATCTGTTCTAGGGGATTCGCAGGCATATAGGGAGTGCCAGGTGCAAACCCTGCTCCCACTGTGGCCTGGAGCTGGGTGTCTGTGACCATGGCTCGTCCTTGGCCGTGCTATGGAAAACCTCTCCGTGACATTTAATGGGGCTGCTCAGAGGGGTAGAGAGAGCTCTTCTGGGGGTCAAGGAAGGGAAATCAGAGACAGGCTTGTTACAGGGAGCCTAAGTCTCATGGGATCTAAGGAGATGAAGCCAAGCTGAGGCCAGAAGGTGTCATGAACCAAAGCTCCTGCCCTCCCCTCCCTCCCTCTCCTCCTTCCTTCCCTCCTTCCTTCTTTCCCACTCCTCTTTCCTTTTCTCTTGCTTCCTTTTACTCTTGCCCAGAGTGAGGCTGCCCCAGAGTCTCTCCAAAGCCCCCAGGCCTCAGGTGCACACCTACTCACTCAGGCCTCCTTAAGCCGTAAGTCCCAGCTCTCATTCCTGGA
The DNA here is from genome assembly GCF_963455335.1 of Martes martes. NCBI lineage: Eukaryota > Metazoa > Chordata > Mammalia > Carnivora > Mustelidae > Martes > Martes martes. The sequence goes on along the minus strand of NC_137905.1, from coordinate 29,278,176 downwards.
GCCACAGTGTCCGTGCAAAGGTCCTCCACACCTCCCACCGACCCACGCGGCTCTTCCATTTTGTCCACACCCTGCTGGTGCCACATCTGGTTGAAGGATTTGGCTCTTCAAAGGAGAGGCTGGATTTCTGGAGCTAACTTTCCTAATCTTCAACCCCAATAAATAACAATATTTGCTCACAGTTATTGGGTGCTGACTAGGCGCCGGGCGCGGTGTTAAGCGCTTGACAGGGAACGTCCTGTGAAAGCCTTGCAACGGCAATGAGAGATGAGTGCTGTCAGGGTCCCATTCCACAGCTGGGAAATTGAGGCTGGGAGAGGTTCACTAACTTGCCCAAGGTCACACAGCACGTACACAGAGAAGCGAGATTCGAACCCAGGCGCTCCAGCTCCGGCCCCTGTGCTTTTAACGACGGCATGGCGTGGCCTTCATGGTCTAACTGGAGCGCTTGTGTGTGACTTGAGCAAAAGCTGTTCGCGGGTGGAAAACACCAGTCTCCAGCCCAAGAAGCCAGTTTTCACCAACCACATGGACAGAGGTGAAAACAGTGGGTTGAACATCACACGTCGTTAGCGGATGCCTGGGATCTGGGCGTCTGTGGGATTTCTTACCTGTGATGCCTAGAACCCTCGCCCCTCCTCACAGACCCCCTCACCCCTCCTGCCCTCCACCCCCCGGGGCTAACATACATTTTTTAGGATCTGGCTCGAAAACCTGGTGCTAAAATGTTGCTCAATTTTAATTATCCTTCCAAGTGCCTTGCTGTCAGCCGCCCTTCTGAAATTGTTTTAATTGAAGTTCCATGAATCGTGGGGAGTTCAGACGGAGTTCATCTCCAAGCCCATCCTGATTTCATTAAAGATTTGATCTTTCCTTTTTCACCAATAAAACATTTATTATCGTTATCTGTTTCGTAACCAGTTTCTGTCTCCAAGGCGGTGGGGGCGGGGGGAGAGGGGTTGGAAATCAACCTCATCTTCATGCCAGTAAAACTAAGGAATCATCTGTTGATTTTTCTGGCACAGAATAGCAGTGACCTTAAAAAAAATTAATTGACTAATTACTTTCCTTTTAAATGAACGCAGTCCTCATTCAAGAGGATTTTTAAGCCTGTAGGTGAGAGTGTTTAGAAATTAACCACACACAGGGCTTAGGAAAGAACCGTCTTCCTTAAATACAGGTACTGTTTCTTTTTCTTTCCTCCTTCTTTTTCTTCTTTTCTCTAGTTGAGGACAGGTCAGGTCCCCTTTTTAATAGCTGAACCGGAGATGCTTCTCTATGGCCCTCCCTGCTGCCTCCCACCAACAGGAGGTAAATTATGGGAAACCAAGTTGTAGATGAACCAAATAATGTAAAAGGAAAACCGGACTGCGGAGTAGCTTGTTGACCCCTGAGTGTTAATCATTAACAGTTAATTACTATTAAATCATCATCGCCCAGCCTTGGCCGGAATCACAATTTACGCCCGGGAGCCCGATCACAGGCTGCGTTCGTGACGATCTGCGCGACCACGTTCTTAGCAAACCCCATCCCTGCCTCCCGCTCGGTGGATGGGAGGCACGATGTTTTGGTTAAGCCTTCAGCTGTGGCTCCTTCCAGACCTTTGTTTCATGTATGTAATATACTTAAAATGCACTAAATGACAGTTTATAATATCATTATCTACAGTTAAAGATATTATAACTTCAAAAATGAAAAGAAAGTGTAGCCATATGTGGAAATGGTCTATTTGGTGCCCTTTAGCCCGTCCCTTCTCGTTTCTGCCGGACCAGACAGGCAACGGCACAGAAATCGTAGGTCTGCAAAATCATTTTGCTATTTCAGCTCGCATTTGTCATGAAAGGAAACTGGGTTATTTAGATAGTAAATAACAACTGCGGGCTCATTTATTTTCTTTTCTTGTTTTTTTTTTTTTCTTTTTTTCCCTTTTATTTTGGTCCCAGGTTCCAATATGTTCTTTATTACATGGTTTGATAATTCAAGGATGGCTCAGGAAAACCCTGCTGGACCACCACCACCCCTCAGCCCCCCGCAACCCCCAATAACATGAGAGTTGATTTAAAACTTCACTCTGAACGGCCCTAGGGTTATTTAGGAACAGTGTGGACCGAGCATGGATTAGGTTTAAAAGTAATAAAAGAGTAGACCTGTTGGTTAGGTGAAAAATTCACTATCAGATTCCTGAGTGCAGCATTCCTTTTCATGTGCAAACGGTACTAAATGAGGCATTTAATTCAACAAATCCAGAGTTCTGATCCGCCAGAAACAGAGACTGGGTTAGTTCAATTTGTAACAAACGATCTCCTTATGATCAAAGTCCTGAGCGCTGATTTCAACATGCTGCTTAAATTAGTCTAACACCAAAGTCTTTGGCTCGGAGACAGTATTTGGAATGTCTTACCAGAGGAGAAATTCCTTCTCACACATGGTTCTAATATCATGCCATGCCAGCTTTGCTTTTTAATGGGCTGACAGGAGGCGCGGTGCTAACTTTCTGACTCCAGAAAGTTCTTGGGCTGTCACCCGCAAACCAGCTAGGATAATTTTTCCTTGGCTTCCTTATTAAAGACTGAATGAAGGGATTGTGTGGCTTTCTTAATGTCACTCGGTCTGTTTGCCATAAATTCAGGCGCTCACGATGAAAGCTGCACTTATATTTCGCTGGAAAATGGAATCAAGGAGAATGCACACAGGTTCACGATAAATAACGAAGCGTGAGTTATTAAGTGAATTTCATCTACCAGGGCCTTATTACATCAGCAGTTTAGATAATGGCTCCTGAAAAAAAAAAAAATCTATGTATTTCGCAGCCAGAGTGTGGAGGGGCGGGGTGTCCGGAGGGCGCCGGGGTGGACAGACAGAGCCAGCTGGGGTGAGAATGGAAGAGGTGGTATTTGAAAAATAATATAATATTTACATTTTTGCATGCTGTTTGCCTTTTTAGCTCAGCGGGGAGACTAGCAGGCCCGTGGGCCAACGTGACATGCAAAGCTGCAGGCTTCCTGCCCGCGATTGTTTGTTTTTTTGCAAAAGGAAGACTTGGGGTTGTTTAGACTATGAGCCTAATTTTAGAGGATCATAATTATGTTGCTTCTAAACCACATATTTTCCAGAATTTGCTGCCCCATGAAAATAACTTGCATGTGTGTCCAGCCTGGCTGGCAGCCAACCTGATGCCCAGAGCCTCGGTCCTCTGTGTCATCCTGGGGGACTCCCGATGACCAGGACGGTCTGGTACGGGGGTGGTGGCAAGGGGCTGAGGCTGGGGGAAGCAGGGGAGCTGCATCAAGCCGCCTGCTGGTGCACCCTTTTGCATCTTGGGTTGGTCCTATGACTTCCTGGGTGGCATTTTGCAGGATGTCAAGCCCGTGAAATGCTCTGTAGGATGCCTCGATGGAAAAAGTTTGGGGGTCCTTGTCGGCTCCGTCCTCTTCCTTGTGATCTGCCATGCACACAGAGGTATCGTCTGTGTCATCTTTACCCCAGCTCCGATCTTCAAATACAGCCTTTCTTTATGCTGTAAGTCACAATTGCTGTTCACCAGCTAATTCTTTGTGCAGTGATTTGATGATGTGAGTGTCCACTCGAGACTAACTCCTTGAGGTAGCTCAAGGAGTTGAGCACCTGCTCAGCGCTCTCTGTTTTGTGAGGAATCTTCAGCGCTTTGCACAGTACCTGCCCTGTAACAGCTGCTCAGTCATGATCTGATAAAATACTGGACGAAGACAGCGTTCCTAAACTGTAATGAACGTTTACATCAGCTGGGAAGATCCTGTTAAGAACGTAGGTTCTGAGCTGCTGCGTTTCTAATGTGAGCCCTTGTAATGCTGATACTGTTGCATTCTGAGCGGCAAGGAATTAAGGAGTTTAACTGTGTTTAATCCTCAATACATCAAGCTCTGTTTACCCTTTCCTGGTGGAACGCTTAGTGATGCCCACAATCTGAATCTCATTTATTCATCTATAAAATCAACCAAATGCTCTTCAAGGATCGTTGCAGCTTAAGACATTAAGTCTTTGGATGTGTTGCTCTGAAATTGTTGCTGAGTCAGCTCTGGAATGGGGGAAGGGGAGATTCCCCAAACACACGATCTTACCAAGCGCATGCTGAGTTCACTGGGCAACCCAAGGACATCAAGAGCCGAGTGGGCTCAGCCTGGCTGAACTCCTTCAGACCCAGTCAGGGCTCCTAGAGAGGCGGCAAAGTGTCTGTGGGTCACAGTTTTCCTATTGTTTCGAGCCCACGTGTGTGCGGTTGGGATGATGGAACATTCCATGTGTTCTGAGCTCAGGATGTTGCAGGTGCAGGGAAGCAGGGGCAATATGGATCGAGCTGGCCCAGAACGTATGCCAAAGACACATGAAATATATATATATATGTATATATATATATAAAGGCTTATATATATTTACATATTATTTATATATTTATTTTATAGATATATATTTCTATATTTATACATATAAAGTCTTTTTATATAAATAATACAAAATAATACAAAAAACTCTGAACATTCAATAATCAGAAAACATAAATCGCCCCTTTAAACATGAGTGAAAGATTTGAACAAATCTTCACCGAAAAGATATACAAATGGCAAACGAACATCAGAACAGAAGCTCCATATCATTTATTATTAAGGAATCACAAATGACAGTAGAGAGGAGATACCACGCTACTTAGATGAACTAAAATCTAAGGACCTGACAACACCAGCAGCTGGATGGAGGGGCAGCAAGAGGAACTCTTGTTCTTTGCCGCTGGGAATGCAAAATGCTACAGGCGCTGTAGAAGAGGGGTGGTTTCTTACAAAATGAAACGTGCCTGGGACACCTGGGTGACTCGGTGGGTTAAGCCTCCGCCTTCGGCTCAGGTCATGATCTCAGGTCATGATCTCAGGGTCCTGGGGTCGAGTCCCATATCGGTCTCTCTGCTCAGCAGGGAGCCTGCTTCCCCCTCTCTCTGTGCCTGCCTCTCTGCCTATTTGTGATCTCTCTCTCTGTCAAATAAATAAATAAAATCTTAAAAAAAAATCTTTTTTTTTTTAAGATTTTATTTATTTATTTGACAGAGAGAGAGATCACAAATAGGCAGAGAGGCAGGCACAGAGAGAGGGGGAAGCAGGCTCCCTGCCAACCAGAGAGCCTGATGCAGGGCTCGATCCCAGGACCCTGAGATCATGACCTGAGCTGAAGGCGGAGGCTTAACCCACTGAGCCACCCAGGTGCCCCTAAATAAATAAAATCTTAAAAAAAAAAAAAAAAAAAAAAGAAAAGAAACGTGCCTTCAGCATACAATGCATCTGTTGAACGCCTGGGTATTTACCCAACCGACCTGAAAGCACATCTACACAGAAGCCTGCAGCCCTGTTTATGGCAGCTTTGTTCTCTGGAAGCCACCAAGATGTCCTTCAATAGGGGAATGGATAAACACACCGTGGTCCATGCAGACAAGGGAATATTATTCAGCGGTCAAAAGAAATGGGCTATCAAGCCACGGATGAATCTCAAATGTATTGTTAAATGTAGAAGCCAGTTGGAAAAGGCTACATACTATCTGATTCCAGTTATATGACATTCTGGAGAAAGCAAAGCTGTAGACCCAGGAAAAAGATCATTGAATGTCAGGGGTTCAAGGTGGGGGGACTTGGGGGAGGATGGTCAAATAGAGCTGGGGGAGGAGGGTCAAATAGGTTTTTTAGGTCAGTGAGACTATTTGGTTTGCTACTATGGCGATGAACACAAGATATTATGCATTTGTCAAAACCACAGAACCGTAGGAGTTTGGGGGCGCCCCAAGATGGACGACACAAGAATATTACAAATATATTTACAAATATTACAACCAACTATTATAGATGTCTGAAACGATCCCATTGAAAGGGTTTGGGGGAGGGTGTCTGGGTGGCTCCTTTGGTTAAGCATCTGCCTTTGACTCAGGTCATGATCTCAGGGTCCTGGGATCGCATCCCACATTGGGCTCCCTGCTCAGCGGGGAGTCTGCTTCTCCCCCTCCCTCTCCCTCTGTGCTCTCTCTGTCAAACAAAAATAAAATCTTGGGGGAAAAAAAAAAAAAGAAGAAGAAAGGGCTGGGGGAATAAGGTGCTGACCTAAGCAACTTTTGGAATTAGTAGGATTGTAAGACCACTGGCCACAGAAGCGTCCATATGCGTTGCACTCTGATAGCATTGTGTCCTGCAGAGGCACGGGTTAGCAATTCTGAAATCACTACACATGTAAATACTGGAACTGAACGATGAACCAGATAGATAGCAGGTAGCAGGAGTGAGGTTTTCCACAGTTGGAATGCGTTACGGATAAGCAAGGGAAGGGGGCTAGAAAAAGTCACAGGGTAACAGGTTAGGGTTGGAGACATTGGAATGAACTCATGTGCAGATTAATATACATACATATACATATACATACACGTATAGATACATAGTTACACATAGATGGCTTCATGCATCTATGTGTATGCATGGGTTAGTAGTCCACACATGTCTCCTGGCTCTGACAGCTGAGAGGGTGGAGACACGCCCCAGGTGGATTTGTTCATAGCTAGTGTCCAGATCTTGATTTCTAATATCATTCTCCAATAAAAGGAACCAGGGCTTGGAGAAATGTCCAGTTCTAGGACTCTAGGACTGGCGCATGAAATAGGAACGATGAGCCCGGAGCCGTCATAGTGCCAGAGAGCAAAAAAGTGCTGAAAACAAAAACAAAAGCCGAGTCAGAAAAACCAAACCCATAATGATAGGACTGGGCCAGAGGGATACCGGATCCAACTGAGAGAACTTCCAATGGCCAATGCAGAATTCAAAATAATTTACGTGGAAACTCAGTCCTCAAGGAGGGGGAGCATAACTTCCTATTCCTTCAGTGTGGCTGCCCATGATAACTTTCTTCCGAAGAGGACGCCGTGGCAAAGGAAACAAGAAAGCACAGCTTGACAGTGGAGACACCTGACAAACCCTACCTCAGGCCAGGGGGTCAAGGTCAACATCAACTAACGCCCCGCTCAGTAATGCTTAATGCAGTATCTTCAAAAATAAAGAAATTCTGACAATCTGTTGCAGCCCAGAAGAGCCTAAGGAGACATCAGGGTTAAATGTGATGTGGTAGTGGATGGGATCCTGGAACAGAAACAGGACATTAGGGAAAAAGTGAGAACATCGGAATCAAGGGTGGACCCTAGCTAATAATAATGTATCAATATTAGTTCATCATGACAAATGACCCATGGTGACATTAAGATATTAGCAAAAAGGGGAAGTGGGTGTGGAGTATACAGGAACTCTGGACTATCTTCAGAATAACTCTAAATAAATGTAAATTTAAAAATCTAAACTTGAAATTTATTTGAAAATTCATCATCGTAAACAAACAAACCAAAACAAACCATACTCACCAGTTGGAATAGGCTTTGGAAGAATTTAAGTTAACTTCACTTGAGCACCTACTGTGTGTCAGGCACTGCGCTGGACTCCCTTCATTCCAGGAGCTCTTTTAATCTTTACAAGAGCCCTGCAAAAGCATAATATAGTCCAAAATCTCTAGGTGTGGAAAGGAGAGTACGGGGAAAGCAGGTAAATGGCCCAAGGTCAGATAGTACTGTGGGGAAGGGTAGAATTCTAAAGAACCTTAGGTTTTTCCTCCTCTCCATCAGAATGCACAGGAAGTTGTTATGGACCCTCTGGCCTCCGCCTCTGTCACCAATCACGTTGTGTCCTGGGATGGGGGGATATTTCTGCCCAGTGTCTGGAAGTCTGAGCTGTGACCTTGAGTTGAACACCCTCCATGTGGAGGGCTTGTGGTTGGACAGCGTGGTGTGGAGCCACTGGCTTGATGGGAATAGCCAATGTTGGAGAGATTTCTGGCCACATGGGAAGGGTCTTGCTGGTTCTCTGTCCCTGTCTGGCCAGCATGTGGGCACTGCATGGCGGAAACATTTGCAGGGCGTGTTGCCTGCAGATGGGTAGGGAGTAAAGGTCTTAGACTCCTCCGGCTCTGTCACTCTGACACTCATGAACTTTCACAGACTCTTAAATGTGGTTGGTGTTCAAGACCTTCCTGAATGGAAACCCCAACTCTCCCCTTGGCTGCCATCTCTTTTCCTAAGGGCTGTGACCTGCAGAGATCTGTGGGTACCCTCCTGTGCTCAGCTGACTGCAGGGGTCTAGTGAGGGACGTTTGCTGGTGGTAGTACAAAGCCCACACTCCCTCTCTAGCCCAGCAGGCTTTCCGGCAGCAGGAGTTCTCTGCAAGTCAGACCGGGTTCATGGTCTGGCTCTGAGTTTATGAGCTGGGTGACCTAGGAAGATCTCTGTGGTCACTCTGAGGTTAGTTTCGCTCATCAGCAACGGGGCTCAGGTCCGTGGGAAGGGTTAGATGACACAGGACGTTAGTGCTTGGCCAGAACAGGTGTTGGGCAAATGCAAACATTACTATATTATCATTATTAAACCTAAATATTTCTGCCTTCTGTGGTCTACTCAATCCTCAGTGGAATGGCCGTTTTCCGTTGTCTTCATCAGCCAAATCCTTGCCTAAGGTAGGCTTTTTTCTTACCTCGTCTGTCCTTAGCAGAGTTTCAGGGACCTTGAGTGGCCCCGAATGGCCCTAAGAATGAAGGTTAGGTTGTGAGGTATAAACAGGGAGGTGGGGGATATGTTTCCTGGGGCACTGAGGGAAGGGTAGATGTGTAATTTCCACAGCTGCGTGGGAGAGCTGCCTCCCCCTGATTTCCAGGTTGTCTCTCATTCGGGTCTGTCTCTGCCGTAGACATGGCGGCTCCCACTGCTGGTGGCTGGTGCAACCCCCCCCCCCCCCGCCCCCAGCCGGCCAGCCATGTCTCCTCTACACGCAATAGTGAAGACCCTGAGAGACTTCCTCCCGCCCGGATGGGGCCACGTGCATGGCTTTCCTGCCCCAGCTCTCTCTCCCACCTTCCCAGCCCTCAGAGCAGGGCAGAGGGTCACCTGTACAATATTCTAGAACTGGACTAGGAACAGCCCTTGTGCCGCACCCTGTCTGGAAAGGGGCTGCCTCCACTCCCTGCTCCATCCAGGCTGCTACTCCCCCGAGCCAGGACTTGAACCTCGTTTCTGTGCTGTGATCTTGTGCCCTGACAACAGCATCAACTTTCATGAAAGAACGGGGACCATTTTCGTTCAAAAATAGTCTTCCTTCTACAAGGAGAACATGGCAATGGAGGGTAGTGCCCTCAGTGAATGCATGAACATTTTTAATGGCCGGTGAAATTAAAAATTCTTGGCCCCTCCTACCAGGTCACACAGATCTTTACCCCTGTGGAATGCATTTGGTTGAACTAAATTCAAGAAATCCAGGAGCCCAGGGCAAGAGAGATGCACATGGCCCCTTATCGATCTGAATGTGGAGGAGACGTGTTTGCATTCCTCGTAGCTCTCATAATAAAATCATAATCAAAAACAACCACCAAGAAGAAGAGGAAGAACTTTCCTTTATTCCATTTGTTTCTTTAATGATGGGGGAAGTTTCCAGAATAACAGATTTCGATGCCGCTCGCTCTGCTCTCAGGAGAAAGAATTTAGAGACACTCTGGATCAGATAAGGCTTCTGCTCTCCTGAAAAAGACCGCTGGGATGGGGCTCCAGTGTCTTTGTTCCCTCCACGCACGTTGTGAGAGATACATGACATTTCAAGAAGTATGGAACTAATTGAGGACTATGTCCAGCTCTTGTAGGGGTGAACAGGGCAGATAAATAAAAACTCCATCGCACATAAATCTTTGCTCCCAACATCAAAGAAGCAGGATCCTGCTAAGTGTATTTGTATAATGCAGTAATTTATGCAAAAAGCAGCTTTGATAAATGTCCCCTAATTTATTGTCATGTATCTCAAATCAAAGTCAAACATTTACAGCCTGAGCCTGAAGGAAGCCAGGCCTCCGAGATCCAAAGGGTTTGAAGTAGGTAGAGCAATGTTGGACAAAAGGTTAAACGGGCTCTGTTTTGAATGTTAAGAACTTTCTACAAATGATGGCAAAAGAAAGAGGGGACTGGTTTGGCTTCTCAAAACAAAGCCAGGCAGCATTTTCCCAGCGATTTTTCTTCCAAGGACGGGCACGATGCATGCACCGGAATGGTCTTGAGGGAACAGGACTGGGGGCCTACCATTTACCCTCTACGTTATAATCATAATAAGACAAACACAAAGCATAGCCACCATTTATTGGAGACGTACAACCTGCCACGCGCCGGGCTGAGCCTTCTGCATTCATTAAGTTGTCGTGCCTCCACATAATGCTATCGAGGGATGGTCCTACCCTTCTTGTTTGCAGCTGGAGAAACTGAGGCAGGCCATTGCCCGTGGATGTAGGAGACCCAGGAGGCGCGGGCCATTTTCTCTTCCTGAGGTTGCTCATTTGCGCATGCTCAGTTGTCCCGGAAGCGGATGGGAGTCACTCAGTGGGAAGACTGTCCCCATGAGGGAGGGTCTAGGCTTTCCCATTAAGGGGACTTGGGTTTGGATCCTATCTCTACTCCTTTCCAGATGTGTAATTCTGGGCAAATCCTTAACCTCTCTGCCTCCAAGTCCCCACTTATTGACAGACCCAAATAGTAGGTTCTAGTTAAGAGGGTCGCCATGAGCATTAGTAGAGATCATGCCCACAGATTACATGGCAGGTGTCCCATCAGGGGATGTGACTGTTGCTACGTTATTCTCTCTTGCTGGTAAGAGTTTGTCCACGTTCTGACCCCAGAATATAGAAGAGCCTAGAGTCCCCCAAACAAAATTCCCAGGAAGGAGTCCCAATCCCAAGACACTGGAAAGATGAATCAGCCTCTGTCACACGGTATTTTTAATTTTCAGCCTAAAGGGCTCTGCATGCCCACGATCCATATAGTGTAAACGTACAATTCCAGTAGTAGCACACCCAGAATCAACAGCTGTTTAAAAGATTTTACTGCCCATCTGGAGGCTTGGTGTGGTCTTCAGGCTGGCTCCAGGAGAGAGGGATCTGCTCTGTGATTCCACCAGCTGGTAACTGGGATTGCAAACCCGTATTCCGAGCTCAGCCTTCTGGTTAATAAAACCGAGAAAAGGAACGGACTTGTAAAGGGCAGGATGTTTTCCCCATCCGAGGGGTTAGCTTTTGAGGCTCGGATCACAATGCTGGGCTGGTTTCTGTCCAAGGCGAGGCCCCCGGCAGCTGTAAATCTCATGGCTCGGGGCGTGTGTGGGTTTAGAGGGAGTGGGGAGGATGTCTGCCATCGACTTGTTGGCTTGGTTTGGTTCCCATTGGCGTGGATGGCGCGGGAGGGCAAAGCCCTTCCCACCCAGATGGTGGTGGTGACATTCGTTCCACCACTTGACTTTTGAAACATGCAAACAAAGAACTTCCCTTCCGCTTCCGCTCTTATCCAGAGCTGGGGGAAAGGGCCCTGGGCTTCAGCATGGGTTCTGGGCCCCAGTGGATCAGCCCAGAACATCCCCTCGCTTGGAGAGGGAGGCACGCACAACGGAATCTGGCCCTTGGATTTGAATCTTTGGAATACCACCTCTCGGTTATATGCACCTGCACCTATTTCCAACTGCTCAGAAGTCTAGCTTCCTCATCTGCAAATGGGAGTTAATAACACCCAACACCCACCTCCCAAGGTTGTTCTGACACATGAGACAAGCAACCTGTTACGTTGCCCAAAGGTAGAGTTGGTACTTCATATGTGTTCACTTTCTTGGCCTCTGTTTCCATATCTGTGAAAAGGAGGGGTTCACTTCCCCATTAGTAAGAACTGATTGACACCATGTATGCAAAGTACCAAATCAACCCCCAGTGCCCTCCCCCCGTCCCCTCATTGTCGCTGTACTCGACTGGAAGCTGGTGGAACAGGACACTTGAAAATCAAATCAAAAAGTCCACATTGCTTCTTCCCAGTTCTGGCTGTCTCAGTAGTCACATTTAAGAAACAGGGATTTTTTAAAATTATATTTTATTTTTTAAAGATTTTTATTTATTATGCATTTGAGAGAGAAAGAAAGAGAGAGAGAGAGAGCACACAAGCAGAGGGAGCTGTAGAAGGAGAGGAAGAAGCAGGCTTCCTGCTGAGCAGGGATCCCAAAGCAGGGGTTGATCCCAGGACCCCTCAGGATCATGACCTGAGCCAAAGGTGAATGCTTAACCGACTGAGCCACCCAGGCGCTCCAAGAACCAGGGATTTTTAAAAGGCAGTTAAAGTAAGGGCAGTTGGAGTGATTCCTTTGCCTCCCTTGGAGTCAGACCTGTTCTTTTGGTGTCCGGAATCTTACAAGTCCCTGAGAATCTTACAAGTCCCCACTGGGCACCAGCAACCACATTGACTGCCGGGATCCTGAACCAGACTTCCAAAGGGGACAGAGTGAGGACTTATTTCTCTTTATTCATAACTTAGGCAGGGGGGTTTCCAGCCAAGAAGAGAGCACAGATTTCTTCCAGCAAGGGCTCTGAGGCTCAAAGAATCCTTCGAAGCCACACAGAGGCAAGTGCCAGTGAAAACAGAGTACTGGCTCCCCACATGCCAACAGTCCAGATAGTCAGCCTTCCTTCTCCTTCTGCATCGACGCTCTCTCCTTCTTCCTCCTAACCACCCCCCTCACCTCCAAACACATCCCAGCCAATCGCCACCCCGGGGTCCCTGCCAGGTCCTGAGGAACATGTCCCATATCTCATGGGCCAGCAGGGGGAGGTTCTCTTGTCCACTCCTTTTCCAGCTGCATGGCTATCCCAATGGTCAGCATAGGCGTGTTTGGGATTTGCTGGCGACCCCCTTCGCCTGCCTCTGGGCATGGTGTGGGCCACTCTAACTGGGACTAGAAGAGGACCTAGTGGAGGGAGGGTGGTTCTTTTGTTGGTAGTTACACTCTCAAGTTCCTTTAGCTGCTCCAAAACTTCCTTTGTCTAGTCTCGGGCAGCGATGTTGCACAACTTTATGGTTTTGAGCAAATTAGAAAATGACACCCCCTCGAGGCAGGCATGTGGCTCGCTGAGTAGACAGGGTCTTTATGCAGAGAGAATGGTGCCCCTCCCTCTGGGAAAGTGCAGTCCCTGCATCAGGTAACTTGCCAGGCAAAAGGCCGGATTTTGTTCTCCCTGTCCCCTTGGAAGGGCCTTGTGCAGTGAGCAACCTTCACAGCTGTACGTAGCAGCCTTTCTCCTGGGGTCCTCCCTCATTCTCTGCCATCCCGGTGATTTCAGAGCTGTTGTTCTCTTGGTGTGATGATTCTCTCTACTTGTTGCCCTTCACACGTCACGGGATTTTTTTTTTTTATTATGTGACTCTACTCTGAAGTAAAACCCCCAAAGAGGGGCCTGAAAGCAGGAATGGGACCCACCGAGAACTGGTCTTCTAGAGTGAGGAGGAAGATCTGGTGAGAAAGCCCAGGCCTGAACTCTGTCTGCCCGGCTGGCTGTGTGCTGTGATCTGAGAACTCTCCAGAGACCTTGCCCATCAGTGAAGAACTCCCCCAGCTGTTTACTGTGCCTTCCGGGCAGGGTCAACTTCACGGCCGTGTAACCCATGCACTTGCTCAGAAGGGTTCTGGGCTTGGCTGAATGCTCTGCTGTCGCTGTTTGAAATTCTTAATACTTTAAAGTAAGAGGCCCTGCATTTCATTTTGTACTGGACTCTGCAAACTACATAGGTGGTCCCACTCTCAGATCTTACTGGCCTTTCTGGGGACTCGTTTCCCTGCGTTCGTTCACATAGGTTGCCATTCAACAAGCATTTATTGTGCACCTACTCTGTGTTAGGTGCTGGATAAGGCAGCAGTAGAAAAGAAGGCACCGACCTGATTCTTAGGGCATTCGCAGAACGCAGGTGCAGGTGGGGAGTGAGTAATGGGGACGGTTTCAGCCGATGAGGAGTGCGTGAAGAATGTGAAGTGGGTGATGAATGGAAAAGTTTCAGTGGGAGGCTTCTTCCAATTAGGCCATCAGAGAGAGGTCTCGGGAAGTGACATTTGAGCTGAGATGATTGAGATGGGGAACTAAGAACCGGTCAGGCTGCAGGCACTGGAGGTGGGACTAGGGTTCAAAGGATTGCGAGCGCAAGAGCCCTGTGGTGGGGACGGACCTCGGGCTATATGGGAACTGCAGGCGGAGAAGTAGGTTTGGATTTTAAATACAAGGGATGGGGGTGCCTGGGTGGCTCGGTCAGTTGAGTGTCTGACTCTTGACTTCAGGTCAGGTCATGATCTCAGGGTCGTGAGATCGAGCCCGACATCAGGCTGCACGATCAGTGCAGAATCTGCTTGGGATTCTCTCTCTCTCCCTCTTTCTTTGCTCCTTCCCCATTCATGCTCTCTCTCTATTGAAACTAAATAAATAAATCTTAAAAAAAAATAAATAAATACCAGGGACAGTGTGAAGAAGTAACAGCAGTAATAAGAGTAGTGACAACTCATCTTTATTGAGTGGCTACTTTGTTCCAGGCACTTCATAGACGTTGACCCCTTTGATCAACTGTGCAAGTGATGGATTAGTCCCATTTATCAGATGAGGAAATTGAGGTCCAGTGGCTGGCAGTCACCCAGCCTTGAGTAAGAGAGCTGGGGCTGGGACGCAGGTCTGCGTGATTACTCGGGTCTGGCCATCATGGTCAGCACCGTGGTCAGGCTGCCTCAGCATGGGGCTCCCTCTACTGCATCAATGTCTCTCTCAGTGTCTTATGTCCCTCCTCAGACTGAGGGACCTTTGAGCGCCAGCCCTGGGGACAAGAGATGAAGCAATCTTTCGTCACGTTCACTGAAGATTGTGATGAAATTTTATCCTATGATCACTTAAATAAAGCCAGCTGGGAGTAGCTGTTCGGGAGACACAAACAAGAGCTTGGTCCAAGATATCTTTGTTCCGCATAGTGTTTTGGCCGTGCCCAAGTTCAAGTCCAGAGAAAAAGGAGAGACCAAAACATTAACTAGTTGCCGTGAAAGCTCTGTCTTTAAATGTATGCCTTCTTTTAGCTTCCTGGGATGACTTTTATTTTTGGATGGGCTCCAAAGACTCTTGATCTTTGTGCCTGTCTCAATTAAATTTTAGAACCAACATGGGTAAGATACACTCCAAGCACTGCAGCAGATATAAATATATCTGTCTTCAAAGGCTTTCCAACCTGGTAGAGGGGGCTAGCTGGGCTGGGGGTTTCTTTCAAGGAAGAATACAAGTGCCATAAACCGTATAAAAGAGGACAGATGGAGGGATGCCTGGGTGGCTCAGTGGGTTAAGCCTCTGCCTTCTGCTCAGGTCATGATCTCAGGGTCCTGGGATCGAGCCCCACATCAAGCTCTCTGCTCAGCAGGGAGCCTGCGTCCTCCTCTCTCTCTCTCTCTCTCTCTGCCTGCCTCTCTGCCTACTTGTGATCTCTCTCTCTGTCAAATAAATAAATAAAAATCTTCTAAAAAAAGCGGGGGGAGGACAGCTGGAGGTTTTAAGGAAGGGAAAGTTGTAGCCACTTAGTGAAATTGATTATGTATATTTGGGGCGTGGGGAGCACGTACTATATGCCAGGAGCTGGGACTACAGCATTGAACAAAATGGTTAAGGATCCCTGCTCTTCCAGATCTCACGTTCCAGAAGAGGAGAAAGACAATAAGGAAACAGATGAGCAAACAAGATAATTTCAGCGAAGTAAACAAACAAGGAAGCTGATAGGAAGGGACTGGAAAATGCAGAGGGTAGGCAACCTGGGATTGGGGTCAGAGAGCCTCTCCGATTGTTCACCTTCAAACGGAGACTCCCCCAAATAAGCAAAATATAGAGAAAGAGACTTCAAAAAGGAAGCTGCAAATCATAAGCTGAGGAATCCCATAGAATATTTTTACTGTTTTTATACGGGTTCTCGGCTTGTTGTGCGGTGCTCTGACATATGAGAATGTATTATGAAAACAATCAGAGTGAGAATGGTACCCAGACCACATATGGCATTTCAGTAGAGGTGACATGTGGTGCATCCTACCTCTTTGGCAATACTGACTGCAAAACAGGTATTAATATCTAGGTGCTGATCTTGGTTCTGCTATGGATTCACTGTGTGACCTTGGGTAGGTCACTTAGCCTCTCTGGGTTACTCCTTTAAAAAAAAGGGGCCAGGCAAAACTTGAAGATCTCAGAACTTTCAAGACCAATGATTCCATTGGTTGAAGAGATCAAAACAAAGCCTCTCGATGTGTCCCTTGGTAACACGAGGAATGCCCCACTTGGCAGAAGGTTACATGATTACATGACCAGATTGTGACCTGGGATGATGGCAAAGGTTGTGCTGCAGGGGTTGAGTTCTCCGTTTAGATCCCCAGTTTGGGCTGCCCAGGAGCTCTGGGGATGCGTCCTGGCCAACACCCACATGTGTATCGTATTAGTGTGATTTTCCTAATAGCAGTGGCCCTAAAACTTGCCCATTTTACTATTGAGTTACTCGGTTTAGTTTCGTAAGTATCACTTACACATAAATACTGTCACCAGCCAACGAATCCACTGTTTTGTTTTTACTTTCTTCGTCCCGTCCCCTTCCCTGTGAAGGTGTTTATCGCAGCCATCAAAAATAAAGCGGATCAATCATAGCTCTGTCTTCGGACACACTGAGATGCACTCTTGAACCTTCGCTTCAAGAGAGAAGAGAGGTAGAAAAACACTGGTTGTACGCTTCCGTCCTCTGGTGTCTCGTCCACGTGGAATCCGTGAAGGAGACTAGAGGATACCGCTCTGAATGAGTGTGAACAACGGAAAACAAGTGGGCGGAGAGAATGGCTGTCTTCGGTTAGTAGCTGCTGGGCCCACAGCGGGAGTGCAGAAAGATCCTTCATTTCAAGCATCATGACCTTGGCAAATAGCCCCTCTTGGAGATCTGCAATGGTGGCCCACGCCGCCCCGTGGAGTGGAAGCAACAATTTGACTTGCGATTAAGAGAGAGCCTTCATGATCAAAATATTTGATCGGAATTGGTGGTAGCAAGAAAACAGATACCCGCCCCCACCGTGCCCCCCCCCCCCCCGCCACAGAGACATCTGTCCTCTTAGTACCTTGTTTCGGTTTCCTGAATTTTCAGTCCCCAAGTACTGTTTTTATATATTTTTATTTATTATAAAGATTTACTTATTTATTTGAGAGAGAGAATGTGGGGAGGGGCTGAGGGAGAGGGAGAGAAGCAGAGTCCGTTAAGTGCAGAGCCCACGTGGAGTTCTGTCCCACCACCCTAGATCATGACCCGACCCGACACGAAGAGCTTGCTGCTTAGCCAAATGAGCCCCCCCCCTGCCCCCGGTGCCGCCTAAGTCCTGTTTTTAGAATCAGGTGTCCTGTAGGTTCCTTAACACACACACACACACTCCCCCAACCCCCTACGTGCTTACACGCATATTGTCCCAGGCCATCCATTGCTGGTCTCTTTTGGGCTGTGTCTACCCAACTGTAAGCCAACCAGTCACTGTAAGGTCCTCCAGCTAACTGGTGAGTTCAGTTAAGATAACGCTGAACACATTTGCCCTTTTTTTTTTTTTAATTTGCCCATTTTGACAGAAAATGTTCGGTTTGGTCATAAGGCCCCCCAAAGGCCAATGGAACAGCCCAAGCCAATGAGATACTTTGTTATTTTAAAAAATTTTTCGGAGATTCATTTTGTCCACTGTTAGGGTCCGTGATCAAAGGAACGAGACTGATGCAAAGCGAAAGTCAAGCAAAGCTTTATTTCGCGCCAAGCATGGAAAATTGAACTGACTGGTAAGGGCTGTCTCTTACGAAGAGATGACGATGATGACCTCGACAGGGCCACTCCGGACAAAGCCGCTCTGGACGAGGCTGCTCCCTGACGAGGCCGCTTCCCCGATGAGGCCGCTCCCCAGACGAGGCCACTCTGGACGAGGCCGCTCTCCAGACGAGGCCACTCCCTGGACGAGGCTGCTCCCGACGATGAAGAGAGGCAATGATGACTACGAGGATGACAGCCCCGATGACACAGATTCTGCTCCCCATGACGCTGCTCCCGGCGAGGACGCTCTGGATGAGACTGCTCCAGACGAGGCTGCTTCCCTGATGAGGCCGCTCCCCAGATGAGGCCACTCTGGACGAGGCTGCTCTGGCAAGGCCACTCCCCAGAGGGGAGGCTGCTCTGGCAAGGCCACTCCCCCAGAGGGGAGGCTGCTCTGGCAAGGCCACTCCCCCGAAGGGGAGGTTGCTCTGGCAAGGCCACTCCCCCAGAGGGGAGGCTGCTCTGGCAAGGCCACTCCCCCGAAGGGGAGGCTGCTCTGGCAAGGCCACTCCCCCAGAGGGGAGGCTGCTCTGGCAAGGCCACTCCCCCAGAGGGGAGGCTGCTCTGGCAAGGCCACTCCCCCGAAGGGGAGGCTGCTCTGGACGTGGCCACTCTCCGATGACTCTTCCTGCTGACAGCTCTTACTGCTCCGGCGAGACTCCCTACTAGCCTCACAACCCAGCTTTTATAGAGGCACTTTTAGCCGGGCTATACACAGGTAGCCAATGAGATTGCAATACACAGAGAAAACTGCAGTCATGCTAGATCTGCCACACATTAAAAAAAAAAAAAAAACTGCTAGGTTACACACGGGCAGCCAATTGAATTTCAATTTACCCTAGTGGATATACGCACGCCCCTCTGATTGGATGTCCTCACCTGGCCTGGCCTGCCCTTGTATCCAGGCCTTGCAAGGAAGTTCCTCTGGGAGGGGCAGGGTCAATCTAAGTTCACTACAACAAGATGGGTCCCTCTGCTCAGGTAAGCCCTTACATCCACATAGCTCAAAATTCCAGCAAGATTAAGTGTTTGGTGAAAAGTCTTTCTCCAAACCTGCTCAATTACCCTACCATCTTCATGTTGATGTAAATATAAACACATGGCCTAGCATATTCCCACCATTCATCATCCCAAGATGTGGGAAGAATGGCTTCTGTTTGAAATTGTATCTGTCGGTCTGCCATTGTTGTTTCTATAGTCAAGTGATCTAGCCAGTAGGAAAAGCCTCTGAGAAAGGATAAAGGAAGCCAGGTACATTTAGGAGAAGAGGTGGAGGATTGCCCCACCCTTTGGGAATTACTAAAATGGAGTATTTCTTCAAAATTAAAAAAAAAATAGAACATTCTAGAATCATAGCCGTTCAAACTTAGAGGGACCTTTGGACCCCAGTCAATATTCTATGAAGCCATCTCCGAAGACGATTATGAAATTCGAGAGGAAACCAATGGGTAGGTAAAGGTAAAAATATTTTTCCTTGTTTATTTTTTAAAGCAAGAGATAGAGGGGGTCAGGGGGCCGGGGAAGAGAGAAAGAGAATGAGATCCTGGTTTTGCTCACATGGGGAGGCCCCTGTTTTGTGAAATGAAGTTTGGTCTCTTTGAGCTCTGTACAGAAATAACCACAGTTGCCGTTAGAGGCTGAATAGAGACTCCATGAAATAGACAACCCTCTGTTACACATGTGAAGTCCTTGAGATGAAGCTCACACATCTGTTGGCAACTGGGTATAAAAGGGTGTGGGGAAGCTCAGGTAGCTAAAATGTTTGAAGACTCAGTGTGCGTACGTATACACTCACTCCATCAAAGCTCAGCCCTGGAACTCACAGGCATGCCCAGCCGGGGCTGGGGGGCACAAGCCATCCTGTAAGTGAGGACCCCAAAAACATTCACGCTAGACTGCAAAGGACGTTCCTTCTCTCTTTGCCTAGGTGCCTTCCCAACTTACAGATCCCCTCTGCCTAAGAAACACGCTATTTATTACAGTACTCATTAAATAAGGAGGCAGCCGTGTAGTAGAGTATCAGGGTGAATATTACTGCCCAGATCTCCACAGACAGCCTCATGCCGCAGACTCGGCCTGTCATTCATTCAGGTGCCACAAACCCTGCGAAGCTGGGACTCCGGATCACCTGGTTCCCAAATGAGAGAGTATTCCTAATAAGGAAATAAAGGAGGGCAGGCCAAATTCTTACCTCTACAGTGAGGTAATGAAAATAAATGTGATTTTCGCAGATCAGGAAAACTTGGGCCTGTTTGTTACCCCATGGCACTTCTCCTTGTCCCTGGCATTTGCTTGCAGCTGGCTTGGCTTTATGGTGTAGCTTCACCTTCTGGGGCTTTCTGTCCTGGGATTTTACATGGAGACAGCTTCTCTTGGAATTGGCGTTTTACCCGATGATGCTTCTGTGTACAGAGGAACTTTCACGGCAGGTCCCTGGCCGCTACCTGCGATGTGTTTCGAAGGAGGTGGGTGTAGCTTGCCTCCTCTTCATGGAGAAGTCTGAGCTCTGGTTTCATATATTAAGAGAGTCAGAAAGCCTGGGCTGTTTTGGAACTCATGACCCTAACTCAGGGCAAAGAGCTGACCTACTTTGGGGGTAACAAACTTCTACCAACAGGCCTCTTCCTATGAATGGAGACGGCTTTTTAATTCTTTCTCTCTCTCTTAGTAAAAAATCAATGGAAAAATAGTTTCTCTTCGCCTACCCGTTGGTTGTCTCTCAAATTCCGTAATCACTTTCTGAGATTGCTTAATACAACATTGATTTGAGTTGTTCAACTGGCCACCAGGAGTTCTATGACTGGGAAGTGTGGAATATTTGCAACCTCATATTTCATGTTATATTAGTCGAAAACATATTTTTAAGATGTAGATTATTAATGACACAATAAAATCTCATTAGTGGAGGGTGTTGATAGATGTGGTTTATCTAACATTAAGCAGAAATTGGCATCTTGAGGGAAGTATCAAGATTCTGTGATCCCAGACACTGATATTGAACAAGCCGGGGCCAGGAGCAATCCGCTATTGATTAGACAGTGCAAGTAATTATATTTACCGAGCCGTTTTATTGGGTGGGGCAGAAGGTGAGGTGGTTCTTCTTTAAAGAAGAGAGAGAGCAATCAACAAAGACGTTGTCGGCGAAAGCCCCAGAGCCAATGTGATTTTCTCGGGCTTTACTCACAGTCTTGCCCTGGTCTTAATCATTATTTAGAAATGCCACATATGCTGGAAGGTTCCTGGTGGTTTCCTTTGTCCAAACATATGTGTTTCCTGGCAGTCTCCCGGTATGTCTAGTAGTAGGGCTAAGCCTTTGCATTTTATTCCTAACCTCTACCCTTGTCCGTCACTGACATGACTAGCACCACCACAACCCACAAGTGCCGTCTCCGTGACCAACACCAACGACTCCAGCAGCATTCAGATCACCATTGTCACCATCACAAATAGTATCATCACCATGGCCACCATTATGATTATAATACCAGCGCCATCATCACCACCACCAGGACCAGTACCAGCACTGGTACCCACCCCGCCAACGACCCCCACTATGGTCACTACTATTATCACTGCTGTTACCTACACCACCACCACTAATAACCCAAACTTGAATACCGCCATGACCACTCTGACCACAATAAACACCATGATCAACATGACCATCATGACCTCCATGACTGCCATGCTCCAACCTGCTCAGTTTGACAGTCATGATTTTGAATTCCTGCTCTGCCACTGTGTCCTCTCATTGGTATTTTCACCCAATTCAGAGGGTTGTGATAAGGTACCAATGAGTTAAGATGAGCTAATGTCTATAAATCCCATAGCATACAGCAGACATTTCATACATAGAGGGCTGGGCCCTGTCTTTGAGGAAATATTATGAATTCTTAGCTTTTTTGTTCCTGATGCCTTTTTCTAACTTAAGGGAGATTATGGGTTTGGCCATTGATCGCTTCCTTCCTTCCTCTGGGTTCTTCAGTTCTGTGGCTGAATTATTTGTAAAAAACCTTTCAGTCATCAGAAGTACAATCATCCCAATCTTACCTTCATCCTCAACTCATGTCCCTCGCATGCCTCAATCCTGTCCTAACCCAACCCCATAGCACAAACAGGTCATGCACCTGCCCTCCAAACATTAAAGCTACGGAAGCAACTGTTGGCTGAAAGGTCCATGTGCCTAACAGGTGCTCAGGGTTCCAAGGGTATTCTATCGTCCTCTCTTATTTTCTCTGTTCTGTGAGCATGTCCGCCTCCCAAGAGGGAGGTGTCCTCTCTTGGCTGGGTGTCTACAGTGGGTTTCTAGCTGATCTCATCCCTTCCCATTCTTGTCTCCTATGGAAGGTTGATGGCAAAAATGGTCCTACTTCTTTCCTCCTGCCTCCTCCTCCTTTCCTCCTGCCTGTGTTTGCATACTTTGCAATGCGACTTGGCAGGTCCTTCTCTACAAAAGGTGGGGTCTGTTTCCCTGTCTCTGAAATCTGCCCTTGTGACTTACTTTGGTCAGTAGAATGTGACAGAAGCGAGGATGTGGAGTCCTGATGACTCAAGGAGCTTTACCTATATATCTGCTCTTCCTTTTGGGGGTCACATGGGGCAGAGAATTCAACCCAGCCCAAGCCATCCTAGACCAGTCAGGTCCCACCAGTCTGCAAGTTGGCTGCAGATACATGGACAGGCCCAAGCAGGATCAGCCCAGCCCAGTTGACCCCTAGGCTTGTGAAAAATGAGAAATCAAATGCTATCCCTAACAGAAACAATGTTGTAAACCACTAAATTTGGCAGGTGCTTCGTTACACAACACTGTAGTAACACTTGATAGCTGATACACTCCCTCCCATGCGTTCTCTATCCAGCATTCAGTGCAATCTTCTCAAAACAGAAGGCCGATCAGGTACCTGTCCTGCTTCACGGCATCCTTCAGTAGCTTCCCATCTCTTTAGGGATGGAACCCAAACTAGAACATGGCATGTGGTCCCCTGTGTGTCTGGTCTCTGCCTGGGTCATGGGTCTTGTTTCACATATCATTCCTGCTGACTTCTCCACCCCAGGGAGGAGAAGTCCTTCCCACTCTTTGAATGACCAAAGTTGCTTTGCTGCCTCTGGGTGACTCTAGATGCTGTTCCTTCTGCCTGATGTTCTTTCCACTCACTCCCTCACTCTCCTCATTGCTAACTCCCTTCCTTCCTTCTTGTCTCAGCTCAAATGCCCTCTTTCAGAGAGGCCTTCCTGACCTCCTATCTCAAGTAGGTCTGCCTTGTCCATCACAACCCCTAGTTCATGTCCTTTGTAATAACAGTCCCAGCCCAGAATTGTCAAGTCTTTCCCCTGATGGGGATCTATCTCTCTCTCCCTAGAAGCCTCATGAAGGCAGGGGCTTTAATCTACATATCATGGATTTGTCAGTGTTTCACTTAGAATCTGAATCAGAGCAGGCACTCAATAACCAATCTTTCTATCCCCACAAAAATAACAACCATATCAGATATCACCCTAAGTGATTTACATGTATTAATCTAGTTAATCTTTACAGCAACCCCGAGGTAGGTACCACTGTGATCCCATTACATAAATGAGAATGCGGAAGCATGAAGAGGTTAAGCAAACTGTCCAAAGACACAGCTAGAAGCTGGTGTTGTCAGGATATGAACCCAGGTAGCCCACCACCAACATCCGAGCCCTTGGCCACCCTGTTACACTGTCCTTGTGGGCTGGTACCATTGTACTTCTACTTTACATGGGAGGAAACCTGAGCTTTGGAAGCTCAGACCCCTTGTGTCAGGAGACAGGTTGGAGGTAGGAGGGTGTCCCAGCCTGACTGAAAGTCAGGACTGACATTGTTCCGTCTGTCCTTTCCCTCCCTTTAAAAGCCCACATTACATAGCTTCTTATGAAGGGAATCATATTTTTAATCTCGTCCTGAAGCCTGGTCTTACTAATCTAAGGAGATTCTACTAATGAATGTGCAGGCCTTAATTTGGTAGTTCAAATGGACGATGTGAGCCCATGGCTGGTATACCAGCATCAGGAGGGACCAGAAGGGGGTCACCGAAGGTAGGGGATCATCACCATCATTAAGATGGCATATATTGGATAAAGCATGGAATGAAGAGGGGAGACTAACACCTCAAATGCTTCTGGCCCGAGGAGAAAATGAAAGACACCTAGTTCTTAACTAATCTAGAGATTACCTCATTATTGATGAGCCTTAACAATCCTGGTCGGTCAATGTCCCTGATGGGTTTGAGAGGCACCTGCCAGGAAGGATGGCGGTGTCCGCGCGAAGCCTCGGCGGAACATGGCCGTGAACGGAAAGCCGTCCTTTCCACGGGACACGCCCTCTGTCCTCCCAGAGAACAGACCTTTATCCCACTTCCAGCCGGGCCTGGGAGGGACATGTCCCTCCTTTCCAGGCTCTGGAAACCTCACACCAAACGCAGGTCCCCCTACCATTGCCCCTGATGGGAAGAGGAACTCAGATAAAGGAAACAGATACATATCTGTGCTTGGAGAGCTTTGTTTCCACACATGATATATGGTTCCGGAGGAGGAGGGAGAAAACAAATAATTGTGTCTCCTCACCCCCGACATGTCTTTAGTAGGGCCGCGGGGGGAGAAGAGATGCTGGAGATTAGCGGTGACCTCACAATAGGTACCCCGTACAGGAAAAGTGTCTGAAGTTTATCTATTGTTAAGTGAGATAATTTATCATCGCCAAAGGTTAAGGAGCAATCCCAGTCCTTTCCTTCTTCGGGAACAGAGATTTATAAGATGGTGCCCAAATTTAGACATTGAGGCGCTGTTGGCAGAAACGTCCCCAAAGGCTGATGGCTTCTGTGCGTTTGAAGCCAAGTCATTCACGGAGCTAATTTGAGGCTCTCCTTGGAAACTATATTTGCTTTCTGAGTGCATGGTGAGTTTTCATTTGGGCTCTGACCAGCTGACAGCTATGCAAGTTTGTAGATACCAGTAATTGAATATAGATAACCTTGATGGGTGACCTCGTCAGAGCCAGGCCTGACTGCTTCCCATTGTTTCTGGTTTTGCCAGTTGATACTAAAGCTGCTGGATGAATTTATATATTAAGAATTCGCTGCCGTGGGAATTGCTTATCGTTCCCGGGTCTCTCCCGTAAGCTTCTATTTACTTGACGCGGTGGGCTGGGAATAAAAGCCGTGATTTGACTGTTCGCTATTAGTGACAGAGAAGAGTGGGTTGGAAGAGCTTTATTAATTTCTGAAAACAAAGGGGGAGGGGCGTCACAGCTTTGGCTTGACACAAATCGTGGGGAGAGGCTCTGGTCTCGCTGAGCCGCTGGTGGCTGTCTGAAGTTGGTTCACAGCCATCTTTTTAGGATCATTTTAGCTTAAATGCAGAGTCTGAAGCCAGCTCGGGGTCGTCGCCAGCGGGACGCTCTTGTGCTGTAAGGGAAATGTTGGAAGAAGTTCAGAATTTATGGTTAATTCAGGGAGATGCTTTAAGACGTCTGTAAGCGGGAAAGGTGGCTATGATCCCGGTGGGGGTGGGGGGTGAGGGGAGAGCAGGTCACAGGACCACATAATGGGGGGGGTTGAAGAGGGGGGTACAAATTAGGCCAAGTGTTTGCGCCTGGCTGCTTGGATAGTTAAGCAGACGGACGCTTGTCATCGGAACGTCACCATGGGACTCTCTGCGGTGGGCTCTGCAGCTCCCTGACTTTCTTCTTTCTGCTTTTCTAAATTGTTGAAAGGTCAACAGTGAACACGGATCACTTTCTGCCATCAGGAAAAAAAAGATGAAACCGTTGAGAAGAATCTTTTCTAGAAACTGCATTTTCTGGCCTTCTGGAAGCTGATCTGTATTTCTCCGGGCTTCCTTCCACGGCTTTGAACTTGGCAGTGGGTGCAGAGGGTGTTAGGAAGAGGCCAGGTTCTGTGTCCTCCTTGTTAGAGGGGCGGGGGTCAGAGGGCGGCACCGTGGACAGAGGAGGAGGCGGGACAGGTGCGAGATGCAGAATAGCCTAGACATCTAGCTCGTGATGTGTTGGCTGCTAATGACGCGGGGTGCCTTCGGGGGTCTGGGCTGGAAATGGTGCGGGCGGGAGCTCCTGGGGCCCTCGCTGCCAAGCAACTGTGTGTCACTGCTCAGCTGAGGGGATCAGCCTTTGATGCTTTCAACATCAGAACATCAGAGCTCCTCTTCATCCTAAGAAGGAAGGTTCGGGTTAGTCAGCCAGGGCAAATAGCTCAAGGGAAATTTCATTTTCCCTTTGTCGGGCCCTCTGCTTTTATGTGCTGGGCTGTACACTGTGGCTACCACACGGGGAGAAGAAGGCTCGCCGGACCCAAGCACATGCAGCCAATTTGGGGCCCGGGTAGAGAGGAGGGGAGCAGCTCAGCACTGGGGGCCTTCTAGGGAGCCCAGAGAAGGAGTCACTGCAGGCCTAATGTTACCTCTCTATTATGTCCTCTGCTTGTGGACTGGCTGGGGAATTTTTCCGCCCTGGCCAGTCCAACCGGTCTGGCTTCCCTTCCCAACAAGGACAGCCCTGTTTGTGTCTTCACTATTCTTGCAAAGAAGGGAACGAAGGGTACAGAAGATGCCAGCAGCCAGCCAGCACCTTCCACCGGCTCCTATGGCGTGTGCAGCCAGATGTCTCGGATTCGAATCCAACCCTGGTGTTCATCAGCTGTCCAACCCTGAGCGAGGACTGCATCCTTCTCTTGCCTTAGTTTTCTCCTCTGTGAAATAGACACAGTGTTGGTATCAACCCCGCTGGGTTGTTGTGAAGATCTGGTGGGACAAGGAAGGAGACGGCGCTCCCCTCTCTGCCTGGAACTAGGAAGGACTCCATCCACATCGGCCATCACTGAAAACACCCATCTGATGTCCATTTGAACACAGTCCAGAAACCCTCAATATTTTAACAGCAGTGTCCAGGGATGGCTGCTTACTCCTACAGTGGAAATAATGTTTATTAACCAAAACCGGGATTTCAAAAAAATGAATACATCTGAGCCAACATTAGCTCCATCTCCAAATGGCTATTATTTTTTAAAGATTTTATGTATTTATTCGAGAGAGAGAGGTGGAGGGGAACAGGGGGAGGGAGAGGGAGAGAGAATCCCGAGCAGACTCAGGGCTGAGTGAAGAGCCGGAGGCGGGG
This sequence comes from Martes martes, assembly GCF_963455335.1. NCBI lineage: Eukaryota > Metazoa > Chordata > Mammalia > Carnivora > Mustelidae > Martes > Martes martes. The sequence goes on along the minus strand of NC_137905.1, from coordinate 29,251,272 downwards.
CTGGATCCCATGACCCTGAGATCAGGACCTGAGCTGAAACTGAGAGTAGGCTGCTTAACCCACTGAGCCACTCAGGCGCCTCTCCAAATGGGTAGTGAGCACTTTGTAGTTCTGAAGAATGAGCTCTTTTCACTGGAATGAGCTACACTGGGACTCAATTCTTGGAAGTTCAAATTCTCCTGGCTAAGGCAGGGCCTGGGGGCAGCTGGCAGTGTTAGTGTGGGTTGGGCATGAGAGAAGAGAGAGCAGGAGGTACACCACTATGGAAGTCAAGCCGGAGATCAGAGGTCCTTCAGATCAGGGAGAAGTGATGGTCAGAGGCAGGATGTTGGCAAGGAAGGAGGAACCACGAGACTATGAGGTCCTGGCAGGCCATAGTCTGTAATCTAGGAGGTCTTCTAGTGGGCTAGTTTGGATGATGAGACAGCTTCTGAAGTGAGCTTGACCTTCGGCTTGAAATGATTTGCCCTCCAGCATGTTTAACAATCTCTGTGAGATTTGGAAGTCACAGGTATTGGCAGGAAGGCATTTCAGAGTGTTGCATGGCTGCAAGGACCTGAGGCAGGCTGAGAAGCTTCACAGGGGAGATTGCCACAGAGGACCTCAGCCTCCTCCTCTTGGGAGCCCGGCGTGGCATCAGGATGTGGGTTCTGAGATTTAAACCATAGGAACTGTGGCCAAAACGATCTGAAGGTCTTCCCTCTCTCGGGGCCATGTAAGCATGAAAATCCTATATTTACCACTTGAGATGATTCATTCACTTCAACCAAAAAATATTTATTGAATACCATCAATGTGTAAGGAACTAGGCCAGGTGCTGGAAATAATTGTTCTCTAGGATAGAAAAAATTCCCAGCATAACCTGCAGTCTCACACCCAAGGCTTTAGTATGCCAAAGGTCACGGAGGCAGCTATTCAAAAATGCAGACTTCAGAGCTGGGCTCACGGGATTCTGATCCAATGAGTTGAACATGGACCCTGGGCATTTATTTGCATTTTGAAGGAGTACAAATTTTGCCCACAGAGACCAACGAGCCATGGTGTTTCTGTTTGGCCATCCATCTATCATGTCTGTTTGTCCATACATCATTTACTGAGCACCCAGTAGGTGCCAAGCACTGGGTTGGGTGCTGGGACTGGGGAGAATGCATGCCCTTGCCAGAAAGTTGCTCGTGGCTATTAGAAAAGGTTGACCTCAATGACCATAGTGATTCCTAGAGTTTCATAGTCTATAATCTTTAAAAGGGTGCTTTCAAAAAAAAAAAAAATCTAGCACAGGAGATAGGAATGCATTCTCTGGTCACTAGCCTATTAGATCCAATGGTTGTATAGAGGTTATAACGAGCAAAACTACAGTAAGAGGCAGGTGGTCTTGCAAGCTTTACACATACTTTACATAAACGTTAGCCTTTGCCACAACTTTATGAAGCTAGTGTTATGAGCATTCCCATTTTACAGGTACGGAAATGGAGACTTCAGATGGTCTTACAGCTAGGAAGCGGCGAGCTGGGATTTGAACCCGAGGAGTCTGACTGCAGAGTAGGCACAATTAACTATGACAGGATTTCCCAACACAATGTGCTATCGCTATAGTTTTGAGGCTGAAAAATACTGCCTTGGCACAAGTCATTCCGATAGTTATTCTGACACTGGGTCTACACCGTCAGAGGAGAAAAGATCTTGTGTTTTTCGACTTATATTTTAAAGAATCTAGAGCAATGTTCTTTCCTTGGGTGCCAAGCCGGGCGTGAGAGGGCTTGCCTGGGAAACGAGAAGGCTTGACCTCACAAAAAGCTGGTCCAAATGTTGCATTCCCCTAACAGCTGCAAATCTCAAGTTTGAAAAATGTATTTGAACTGGCAAAACACAAAGAGCTTGATAATATCAGAATATTAGCAAGGATATGGGGAAATAGCGACTCCCATACACTACTGACGTGTGGAAATAGGTTGAACCATCTTGGAGGGCAATTTTGGCAATATCTAGTCAAATTTCAGTATGCCATGATGTGGGACTGTGCAAGTCCACTTCTAAATATGTCCATGTGTGCCCGAGGAGATGGGCAAAAGCATATTCCTAGAGCATTGGACAAACTGGAGACAATCTAAATACCTCTCCATAAGACAGATGGGGGGAAAGAATGTTGCAGCACATGGAACCCTTCCAGCACGATCTCACTTGCTATCTCACACCCATGGCTGGAGGAACTATTTCTGATGTTAAGAAGCCTAATGTTTAGAGACCTGGGATGGGACCCAGATGGCCTGCAGTGAGTCTCAGCTCCTTCCTTTACTCACAGTGTGATCTTGGGCAATCACAAGGGATTTATTTCCTCATGTGTGTTCAGTGTCCTCATCTATGAAACAGGAATAATGATAACAGTCCCTTGCCCACGGGCTGGTTATGAAGACACAAGGGCATTAATGCAAGGCGCTCTCCTAGAATGGTGCACGTTCCATGGTGCCGGCTGTGCAGCATTGCAGTGTAGCCTCCGTAAACGTGAGATGGGATGAGAGGAGGATGAGAATGATTGGCTATGACTCGCATCTATCCCAGATATCCCTCGGAAAGAAAAACAAACAACAACAACAAGAACAACAACAAAGAATAAAGTTCTGAGAAAGGAACTTGGCCGGTGTGAACTACGTTGAAGATCTGATCCTTACTTGCCAACTTGATGAGCTAACCTTGTAGTCAGGAAAGTGGTTAGAGAAATGATGGGTCATGGCCTCTGATAGAAGGGAAGGGGTGATCAAGAAATAGGCTCTTGTGCTGGAAACCAGCTTTCAGGGGTTCACCACAGAGGTGTGGATGTTGATCGGGGGCAAACATGGTGGCTGTGCGCGGCACTTGGCCATGGTGAAACTAACAAAAGTTTAATTCCTCGGGGGCAGAGATGGTGTCATGGCAAGCTCTTCCATTCTGGCTGCAATGCCAACATCTTTTGTCATCCTGAGAGTCTGAAACATTGTTCAGGACTTTCCCACGGTGAAGAAGATGTTTTTATTCCAGTCCCTAGTGAATCTGTTGGATCCAACAGAAACGTTGCTGCCCCCGCAAATGTCCCCGAACTCCCGTCTCCAAATGTGAGCTTTTCCTCAGTGAGCTGGCTGCGGCTCCCTGCAGCTTCGCCTCCCGATCCCTGGCGGCTTCTGAAGACCCACAAAGGAGATTTCTAGATGCTCGGCAATTAGCAATGTCTCTCATAAAACCCACGAGCACAGGGCGGCGAGGAGATGGCGTTTTATTTTGCCGAAATGCGCCCAGGCTTCGTCCTCCGTGATAAATGACAGATTCTTCGGAGTATTAAAGTCGCAGCACACCTCCGGTTCCAGCCCCGAGACCTCCGCTCTGCCATGAAGCAATTTTCATTTCAGTGGAAGATATAAGAGTCACGTTCCAAACTGCTGCCGAATAATTCCCAGCATCCGCAGAGATGCCCGAACAGCCACTGTGCTCTGTTTACCAACACAATTAAACCTCAACCATTCCCAGCTGCAGTACAAATATAATCTTATCTCCTTAATGTCAGCCGATTAAGTCATCGGGGCTGCAAAAAACGGCAAACAGATATTAATAACCCACCGAGAAGTGAGCCATTTCAGTGAAGTAGAATATCGTGGCGGCTTCCTAGACCTGAAGGCGGAAAAGTTCACACCTTTCTGACACCGCTATAAAACACTGCAACATTACAACTTTCCAACCATATCTAAAAGGCCAATTTAGGTTTATTCCCATCCGAGTTTATGGCCATGGTTCAGCAGGTGTAAAACCGGTAATAGCCGCCGTCCGGCTCTGGGTGGATACCAGCACAGATGTGTTCAGTCAAATGACTAATTGAAAACCTTAGACAAAATCAGTGGCCTGGCCATTCTGCCTGCATAATAAAACAGTGCTGATAAAGGCAGCGGAGAAAAAAAAAATTCACCCATCTCATCATCAGTGCCATTAACAATCATGAGTAAAGATGAAAACAACGCATGGTTTATTCTGCAAATGAAGGCATATAACTAGATGGTTTCCCAGGGGCCCATTACCCTTTTTAATAATACATCAAGGAGCCTGAGCAAACAGTTTGTATGTGCAAACCAAACAGAGCAAACTATTTACAGTTATCGCATACGGAGACAACTCCCAGCACTCTGGATTTAACAAATTTATAAAGGTACATAACATGATAGCTATTAGCAAAATTAAAAGAGAACCATTATAGACTTACAGTCTGCCATGCTCACTCACCAGTCAAGAAACAACCCGGTACCAACTTTCAATTCAGAAGGATTCCACCCCCCACCTTTTTTTCCCCCTCCTTTCCTTCAAGAGAGCAGCCCGACTTGGACTCAAATTATGTGCATGAATAATAAAATACCATCTAATTAAAAACTGTAGTTAAATATGCAAAAATTAATGGTAATGAGATTGGGTAATGCCTCCGAGTATAGGCACTCCATGAATTACTCACAACAGCTCCTTTGCCTGACCTGAACAGGGGATAACGGGAGCGTCTTTGAACACTCTTGGTCCTGGCACCCCACAGGGCTCCGTGATTTTCACACATGTTCACAACCAGGGCATCAAATGGCCAGCCTGGGTGGAATGTGGTCCGGCCAGAACGTTTTCTTCCCGTCCTTGGAGTAGCAGGGACGGGGAGGCTTTTGGTGGACATTGTGCAAAAGGCTGGGCAGAGGAAGGGGACCAAGGCAAGGGCTTGTCATCTCAAGGCAATGAGGGTCTTTTGCAAAGTGATGATGGCTAGACAGACTCCTAGTAATAAGAAGCAGGTGGAAAGGTCTATTTTTGGACTCATTTAAGGTTGTTTCCCTGCGAGCTGTCCAGAGCCTGCTTACCTTCCTGCTCACCAATGCAAGGTTCTGTCCCACCCCATTTGGTACCAGATCATTCTGGGACAGCATCCCCATGCCGACACCAATGCCTAGGACAAGGGCTGCTACCAGAAACTTCTCCCGAGTGAGCAACCTCCCTTTCTCCCATGCAGTCTCAGAAGACTTTGCTATGTTGTCAACACAAGCTACTGACCCCATAGTCCTCAGCCCTGTTTCAAGGAGCTATTGGTCTCCTCTTTGCTTTTAAGCCCCCTTGGTGCTTGACCACACCTTTGGGACTGAGTCAGCTTCTAAACGCATGTCATGACATTTGTTTTAGACAGAGGAGACTAGATCTCACCCACCACTTCTGCTTAGAGCTTCTGAATCTCAACTCCCCCGATCTCCGTCCTCCCATTTCTTCACGGCTTGTGACTCTGCTTGAGGACAGTTGGTGACAAACCAAAGGACAGCAACCTTCAAGAGGAGAATGGGATCTTGGTGTGGTAAACAATTTCAGACTCACTCGATATGATTCCCACTTCTGCCTTTTCATCTGTTGAAATAGAGTCTGACATGCTGAGAAGCAAGTATTTCTTTGGGGGAGGTATTTCTCATCGAGATGAGCCTGATGGCAAATTTCCCTATCAGCACCTTCTGGAATATGCCTGTGTCATCCCACTTCTGATAAGGGTTTCTTGTCAAGTGAGTAGGTATTTGGGCTAACTGATACCTTCTCAACCTCTCTCGACACCAGCGGGTTCAGCAGCTATGCAGAAGAACAGTTGTTGTGATGTTGGCATGGTGGGAATTTCCTTCCCAGCCAACCAACCTGAAACTGTTCTGAGATTTGTGTTGTAGTGCTTGGGGCTTGTGAGAAAATGGTGACCTTGATTGGCCTCCCCCCCACCTCCTTTTAAAAAATTTCTCCTGTTGTAGAAGTCTGGATTTCTTCCCTTCTGTCTCACGGGTTCTACTTGACTTTCTCCGTCAGTAGCCATGTTTCAATGGTGAAAGCACAGTGATAAGAATTTCTGGTGTTTGACAGGGCCAAGTTACAAAGTTGGACTGGCGAGCCTGTTGAAAATCCCTGGACAAATCAGACTTAGGTTTGGTATCCTTAAAAAGGATTGGTGCCTAATATGTAGGTTCTTTGTCGATAGACTGATTGATTGACTTGTCATTTACATCTTCCAAATGAATGGGATCCGAGGATTCGGTTGAGTGTACAATCACTAATGTCATCCAGTCTGGTGTCCATGTTTCAGCTTTGCCACTTGCTAGTTCTCTCACCAATATGCTAGTTCAATGTACTCATCTATAAGTAGAGATCATTGTAACATCTCTGTCATAGAGTTCTGGTGTTGATTAAATAAGATAGTGTACCTAAAGCACTTAGTACAAATCTAAGCTCATAGTAAACAGTCAATGAATAGTAGCTATACTGTGTAACAATAACAACCACAATGATAATTACCAGGACTGATTCTCCATACAATCACTTAAAACAGTATAGGAAAACCAGAGAGAAAAAGTTAGGGGTGAGTCAAGAAGCTTTGGGCCAAGGGAAGAAGTAGATATACTGAGAATAAACATAGTAATTATCACAGCATGTATAGTTTTCAATGTGTTTTGATGTACATTAGTCAAAGTAACTAACAGTGAAGATACTTTTGTCAACAAAAGTAGAGTGCTCAATTATCAATGACTTAAAAGTCTAAGACATCGGTTGTCCTGTATAGTGAGAAGACCAGAAATTTCCAGGATTGAGTGTTCAGGAGTTCCTTGATTCCAGGGTTGATTTCCCTGTACATCTTTTGGCTTCTCCTCATGGTTTCAAGATGGATGCCCAGCTCCAGCTCTTTCATGTCCCCACAAAACTTTGTCCCAAAGTAGAAAGGCTTGGGGGCGGGAGATGGGGATGATTTTTCTCCTTACTCATCTCTCATGGAGGAAATCTTTTCCCGGGCTTCCCAGCAGACTTCTCATTAAAACTCATTCAGCAAAACTGAGTCACATGTCCACCTCTGAAGCAATCACAAGGAAAGGAGAACAGGGCCATCATATTTGGCCTTGACCAGTGATGACTCCCTTACCAAGGTTGGACCTAACTTTTCCATTATTTCAGTTGGGAAACTGAGTAATACAGGACTTCTGTTATCAAGAGAAAAAGTAGGGGATGACTGATAAATGGGCCATCAAGAATGTCTAACAAACACTGTGGGGGCACATGGAATTATAATCCTCACTTGTCAGACATAGAAACTGTGGCTTAGACAGGTTAAGTAAATTTTTTCAAGGCACATGCAAATTAGAAGTGATAGAACTAGACCTAGAAGTCAGATCTTCAGGCTCCTGATTTACTGTTCATTTCAATACATTTAACTGTTAGGCAGGATCAAATTTGAAACTCTGAGCTCTCTGGCAGACAGAGTGAAAACACCAAGAAGATGAACTTTATAGTTCATCTCAGAGTGTGATCAAAAGGAGCCACGGAAGTTTATCCGGAGGGAAACATTTTCCTGGCTCTAAGTTCTTGGAGGAATTTATTGCATGGAATCTTACATAAGGAACATAGAAACATAATAGATAATGTAAAAAAAAAAAAAAAGAGAACTGACAGAGGCTCTTCCACTATGAAAAAGAGGAGGTTTTTTTTTTTTTTTTAACATTTTTGCTTTTTGTTAAGATAGACGTGAATGTCATGCTCTCATGGGTGAACCCAGGTTTTGACTAACCTTACAAAATTTGGCAGAGATGTTAGTCTCTATAGTAATGGAACAAATCAAGACTAATAATAGTACATTGGGAACAATTACTCAGAACATTTTTTGGCATAGATAAGCTGAGCTTTGGGTTATGTGCAATTCCTGGTACATCATGACCACATCCTTTCTTCTCCTACTCAAAAAGGCCAATGAGTGAGTGAGACTGTTCTGTGGATTACTTTGAACTGACTCTCACTTGTATTTAAGAGTCAATCACTTGCCAAACCTCACCACTCTTATTAGTTTAATTGTTATGCCTTATTCTGTATACCACGGTCGAAAAGCAGACACAGTCCTCCCATGATCTCAGCTCAATATTCAGAAGAACAGTGACCAAATTCACCTCCCCGAGGAGGTGTTTAATTAAAGAGAAAACTCTGACATTCCCTGACGTCTGCCAAGTCCTTGTTCTTTAAAATTACCTTAAATAAATTTGCACACTCTCTCAATAGTTAGACTTTATTCTACTGGAGATGGATCGAGGCTCACTTTCTTGCTGGCTCATGTTCAAAAAAGCCCTGTAATCACCTGCAAAATTAGACTTACGTACCCACCTCCTCAAGTCTGTATTGACTTTTTATTCATTCATTTAGAGAGAGGTTGGCCTGCATGGAGAGAGCCCACGCAAAATTCAGAGCCACTTACAGTCACTGTGGAGATGTCATAGGTCGCCCGCTCTCTTGGTTGCTTGGACGAGCCTCTGACCTCATGATCTAGTGATTTGGTTTATGGGTGAGAACAGAAGCGTTATTTATTTATTTATTTGTTTGTTTATTTATTTATTTGGAGGGGAGAAGGGAGAGAGAGGGAGAGAGAATCTTAAGCAGACTCCACAACCAGCACAGAGCCTGTCATGGGACTCGATCTCACAACTATGAGATCAAGACCTGGGCTGAAATCAAGAGCTGAACGCTTAAGTGACTGAGCCACTCGGGCATCTCCAGACACCTCATTTTAAAGAAGTGGCTCTGATTGTGTATCAGGCAGGAAATAGAGTCCTTTCTACCAAGGACGGACAGCATCTGATTCAGTGAAAGTACTGGTCACTCTGGTTATTGAAACACAGAGTAATTATTTAGATATTTCTTTACAGGAATAATGACTATTTCATTTCTGGGGGAAGATGTTCATGAGTACCTGCAGCGAGATGTATCTTGTTGGTTAAGGGGAGCCCCTTATGTTGAGAAATTTGAAATTTTCATAAAGGCACAGAGGCATGAAAGTCAATAGATTGGTGGCAAATTGAGAAAATACAAGGAACTTTGTCCTTCTATTGTATAATTACTCAGCACCTGCTGTGTGTCTGGTACTTACCTCTGTCTTGTAGGGGATGTGCCAGGGAATAAGACCTAGCACCTACCACTCGTCCTGAAGATGGTTCCCTAAACTCAGTGCTTGTAAGGGCAGCATAGATGCATGATGCCCGTCAGCCAAGGACTGTGGCAAACTCGAGATTCCATACTCTGCTTAAAGGGGTGGACGCTACTCAGCTTCTGTGATGATTTCCATCCAGAAATACAGTCCCAATGTAGCCAGATCATCCCTTTTTATCCAAGGAACCCGAATGGAAAATCTTGTGTAAATTCTCTCTACTTTTCATTGTTACTATCATTTAAATCAAATAAACATGGTGAGGGGGGAGAAAAAACATGCCAGTTTGCTATTCTCCCTGAACTGACTTGTGGGTTTGGCAGCGTGAAAACCAGACTCTTAATGGCATTCATTTTCTGTCCATTTTGTCTTGTGAAGAAATTAATTGCACTTATGTCAGCCAAAAATACCTTTGGGTCTTTAAATCCTTTTTCTCTCTCTCTCTCTTTTAAGATGAAAGTATTTCTGCCTAATTGACCAGCATCTGTCATTGTGAGATTCTGGTCCTCGTGAGAGATGCTGAGAGGTGGTATGAGGGCTGTCAGCTTATTTCAACTTGATTTCAGCCACCACTTAAGAATTACTTTTCTTCCCATCACATGAGAGCGAGCCTACTGGATGAAACCTGATGAGAGAGGGGAACGAGAGAGAAGAAGAGAGAGACAGAGAGAAAGCAGGACTGCCAGAGAGCTGTTAATGGGCAAGCAATGAAACCGAAGAGTAAAAGAATTTCTTAATTTTTTCATTCATGTGTTTATTCATTCATAGATCTTTACTGAGCATCTATTATGTGCCAATTTTTATTTTAGGCCTGGATGTGTTGGGTGAGTGGGGCAGATGCAGTCTCTACCCTCATGAAACTTACATTCTGGCAGGGGTGTAGAAGGAATGGGATATGAACAAATGAATGAACGGGCTCATACTGACAGTAAGTACTGATGAATTAAATAGGTCAGGGTAGTGAAGCCCAAGGAAGGGTTATATTAGTGGGAGTGCCCAGGGAGGCATCTTTGAGTTAAAACCAGAGCATGACCAGAAGTCAGCTAAGTATATGAAGATCTACAGAAAGGCGATAAGGGATAAAAGGCAAAAGAACCCGAAATTGAAGACCGGGTCAGTAATTACCACTTGCTTTTCTGGTCCTCTTGGTTAATAATAGGGAAATGTCTCTATTTGGTATTAGTATGTCTTTCTATTAGTTACATCTTTCTAATACCTGCTAGTCTATCTCTTAAACAAAGAAAGAACAGACCCCAAGCCCAGAGCCTTCAGCAAGCCATAGGAGCGACCAGCATTAATAATGTTATTTTATTTGTTCTTTGTTTTCGTAGTTTCTTTCCACTTTGCAGCAGTGATATAAAATTTTATTTTTGAATGAACATAGTTAAGTGAAAAGAATGACTCAAATATACAGACAAATATGAATCACACGAGAGCACAGGACTTTTCAGAGTTAAGATCACTAGGTATATTTCTCCCCTTCTGTTCTTTGGAATCACTCCCAAATATCCAGAAGAATGAGAAACCAAAATACAGTCTCCACCTCTACTGACACTAGAGGCCATCTGTGAGGCTTAACCACAATATGTTAAAATGGAAAGCTGATAGATAAGAAAGGACCGAGTCAGAATGAGGTTGTGTTGCCACGATAAAAATACGTGGGCTTGGTGAAAGCCTGTGTAACTAACTCTACTGTCTGGTCCTCCCTGTGCCCTTTCTTTGCCTCGTTCCCAAAATGCACCATTGGCCTGATAACCCATAAGCTGAAAATGGAGGGTCAACGATTCATCTCTGGGGAACCCGGAGCTAGAGAAAATACATAGGACTGCCCTAGAAAGCTGACCATTCACTCTGCTCTCTCAGATGCTCAGGACCCCCCAGTCTATTGCTGCATTCCTAAATACAAACAGTCTGCCAAGAATTCACAGGTTTTATAAGAAAACTCCACCAAGGAAGCCAGAGACCAAATAGGAAACCGGAAGCAGAGAAATTCTGAGAATAGAAGAATAGAACAGAAGGAATAGAAGAAAGGAATAGAATAGAAGAAGGAATAGAAGAAAATGTCACAAGGTTACAATGAACATTCACAGAGAGATGAGAAATGTACAGCATCCAGGAAGCAAGAACGGGATGCTGTTGGTTTTTAAGTTTCGACCAGAGAATAAGCAAGAAAGGACCCTATAAATTCCAAGTAGGTTTGAAGAAATAATAAATGCAATTGGCAGGTTGGAAGGTACAGTTGACAACATCTCTCAGTAATGAAATAAAAAGATAAAGAATGGAAAGATAATATGAAAAAAATACAAGATCTCTTCATGAGGTCTGACATCTGATTATACAGCCTTCTAGAAAGAACAGAGAGAACACAAAATGGAGGAGTGAAATGTATCAAGGAAATAGAGACACCAGGGTGGCTTCAGTGTCTGCCTTTGGCTCAGATCATGATCCTGGAGTCCTGGGATCAAGCCCCATGTTGGGCTCCCTGCTCAGCGGGAAGTCTGCTTCTCTCTCAGTCTGTTTCCCCTCCCCCACTCATGCTCTCTCTGTCTCATATAAATAAATAAATAAAATCTTTAAAAACCATATATCAGGGAAATATTCCATGACTAAAGGACATGAGTTTTGTCATATTGGTTGAAAGGACCCACCCAGAAGTAAACACAGCGAATTTTTAAAAGATCCACCTAAGGCTCAATGGTACATAGTTCAGAAGACAAAATAAAGAGACCCTGAGAATTTCTGAGAGGAAAAAAGAAGTCCTATCCCACACAAAGGGCTGGGAAGAAGAAGGGAATCATAGTGTTAACACTGGTAGAAAAGAGCTAGAGTCTTTAACATATTGAATAACAATGAGCTTGCAATCTAGAATTCTATATCCAGCCAAAATAGCAGTGTCGGGGTAGAATCAAGACATCTCATGGACAGCATATCTACCTCCCCTGGGCTCTTCCCAGGCAGTGACTAGAGAATGTATTTCATCAAAAAAGAGAGTTTGGGATCCAGGAAATAAATCTAACATGTGAAGGAAGCAAAAAGAATTCCAGGACGAGGTAATATTTATAGCCACTCACCGGTCCTCAAGGGCAACTGGTCCTGATCGAAGGACAGAGGGTTTCAGGAGGAGAGGCTTTAGGAAAAATAAATTAAACCAGTAGATGATCTAATATTTTGAACACAGGGATAATTCTATTAAGAAGTTACTGGAGGAGATGGGAAGAAGTTGAAATGGATATTTTAAAAAGCTACTAAGAAAATGAAAAAAAAAAATGAGATAATTGACTCCAACAAAAGATGCACTTTCCAAAAAGGAAACATAATTATGGCATTCCACTAGCCTCAACAGCAAATGATATTTGCAGTGTCATAAAAATGAAAATGTTGGATACTGCCTTAATTAGAAAATTATATATGGTCCTGCTGGGAAATCTGAGGGAAAGGAAACAGGGCAGGTGTGTGTGTGTGAGTGGAAAAAAAAGCCAACTTCTTATTTACCAAAGTAGAAAGTCAATATAAAAAGCCTAAAATTAATGAATCAAGAGATAGCTGTATCATCATTTTATCTGTTAGAAGCATGGAGGTTAATGCCTGAAGAAACCACTAAAAGAATTAAAGTTAATGCTTCTGGAGAGGTGGATTGGGGTGAGTAGCCAAAAATGTTGTCCTTCTGTTATAAAACTTTGAGCATTATTTGACTATTTAAATTATGTGCCTTATTACTTTGGAAATGTGTAATATGCTTAAAGTAAAAAATGTATAGTATGGGTATTTCACAATGGGGTAGAAGCTTCTCATTTTTCCCTATTGCCATTCTCTCATTTTCCTCCACAAGAGAGCCCCAATTTTTCACTGGGCATTTGTCCATCTAGAATAAAGTTTAGGTTATCCAGCTAAATATGGCCGTGTGACTTAATTCTTGTCAACCAATGACAAACAGCAGTAGCATATACAGTTCTAAGTGTGTCCTTAAAGGTGTGTCTTTATATAGTTTGAGGTGTGTGGCTCTATTTTTTTGCGTCGTCCTACCTCCTGCTACAGATCCAGGAGCCATGATGATTTTGGAATGGTGGCCACAAATGGCAGAGCCACAAAACAGAAGGGGCCCGGGTGTCTACTACCACACCCTGACCTGGAGTGACTACTTCCAGACTTCTGGAAAATGAGGGAGACATTCAGTTTGTCTTCTTAAAAACCATTGTTACTTGGGGACTTTGAAATGAAAACCAATACAAATCCAACTAATGCACACGAGTATGTCAACCATCATGGCGGGGGCATGCAAATAACTAGATTTGGGGAACACTGACCCAGAGGATGTGAGTGAGGGCAGTGGAGAGGGAAGAGCATCAGAGCAGAGAGCCCTTTCTTGAGGACCAAGAAGAGTCACGTAAGTGGAAGGACCCATGCCTTACATTCTGGTAAGTCCCATTCGAGAATAGAAGGTAGAATTCAAGAGAAGAGTTGCTCACTAAGAGTCTGTCGGCGTGACCCACCTACCGAGTGCATGAGACTCAGTCCTTGCCTTCAGTGCCTGCGGTCTAGTGGGAACCTGCTAGGTATCCATATAGCTCTGATGGATTATGAATGATGGTGGCCCCTGTGGCCACGATCCTCTCTCTACATGTCATACGCATCCTCTCACTGAGTCCTCAGGCAACCAACTGTGTGATGCTGGCACATCTATAAACATCCCCATTCCAGAGGATGAAACTAGGATTCCAAGAGGTCGTCTAAGTTCCCAAGGTCATGCAGGGGGAGTTACTGTCAGGCTGAACTACGACACCCAAGGCCAATGATAAAGTGCTAAGTCTGAGGTTCAGACAAAGGAAGGGGATGAGATGATATCCGAGCTCGATGGTGGAGCAAGTCTTTGAACCGGACCCAAAAGTGCCAAAAGGCGAAGCTGAAAACAAGAGGAATTCTAAGTGGTTGGAACAGTGTGAGCAAAGGGATGAAGGCTGGAAAACCCCAGGCTGGCTTGGGAAACTGGGAGTGGATGAGTCTAGCTTGGGGAGAGTGTGGTGAGTGGAGGACGAGGCTGGAAATGCAGGGTGGGCGTCTGGTCACAGCAACCTCCCATAGAGGCAAGACATGTGCACCGGTTTCTATAGGATGCGCATGGTCGCTGCGGAAGGTTGCTTTCTTTGCTTGCTTTTTGTTTTTTTCTTCATTAAACCCATCGGATACCTGCACTATATTTAGTTGAAAAGTGACTGCTCCTCCATGAGCGTGGATGAAGGCCACCATTCCAGGGGCACCTTGGTCCCAATCCCATCATGGTCTCTATTCTTTTTTCTTAAGATCTTATTTTATTTATTTGAGAGAGAGAGAAAGAGAGAGCATGAGCAGGGGGAAGGGATAGGGGGAGAGGGGGAAGCAGGCTCCCCACTGAGCAGGGAGCCCGACACGGGGCTCGATCCCAGGACCCTGGGATCATGACCTGGGCCGAAGGCAGATACTTAACTGATCACGCCACCCAGGCACCCCTTGTGGTCTCTATCCTTTATACCGTTCCTGTGGCAGGATGGCTATGGGGACCAGTGGGATGTTTCCGTGCTCCTGCCTTGGATTCCGTTCCTCTAGGAACGATCTTCAGGCAGATCAATGCCCAGAGAGTGCAAGGATCCATCAAACGTGTATATGATGCTTCCGTGTATCATGACCATCTTGTTTGTCATGAAAGTGTCCCTCCTGAGCATTTTTTGCCAGATAGGAGGAAGAGCGTGAGACCCAGAGCCAGCTTGGAGAGGGGCCTTTATTGCCCTGAAATCGGGAAAGGATGGGTCGGGTCCACACAGCCCTCCCCTCTGTGCAGCCAGGACCTGACTCTGGAGCAATTTCGCCAAAGTATCTTTCCCCTTGTTTGCCGGCTTCCATCTGGGCACAGGCTGCCAGTTGGATGGAGGTGTTAACTGCACTTAAAGAATTAAAAGATGAGCCAGGCAGAAAAGGACGGAACTGGCTCAGAGAGCGATCAGGGCAGTGCTGGGAGCAGGCGATGCAGCCTTGGACTCTGTTGATACCAGACGTGTAGCCTGGACCACAGACAGAGGAGCCTCGGACTGGGGTGTGTTGAGAACCAGAGAACTCTCCCCAAGGAACTGAGCCCATCCAAATCATCTTTAAGATCAAATAAAAAGGCGGAGGGGCCCTCCACTGTGGGAAGCGTGGCCCTGCACCAGGAGGACAGAGCCCTGTTTCACTCACTCTGGGAACCTGTGCTGGCTGTCACTCGGCCACCTGCCACCGTGCCCCGCTCTCTGCTCAGCACTGTTCCTGTCATCCTCCAATGTGCCATCAGTGCCCTCAGCCTGTTTGCTGTGAGATGCAGCCCCTACTGCAAGTCTCTGAATAACCCATTCTTAGCATGTGTGAGCCCGGAGATACCAAGGGAGGCCCGTGTATCAGAAGTCTAACGGCTTAAAGGATTTAAATAGTCTACAGAACAGAACATTGTAATCAGTTCTATCCATCTACCCGGCCAAAGAGAACTTCGCAACCATCTCAGAAGGCTTAGCTCTGAGTTCCGGATTCTTAACTCCTCAGTGTTAGGCTAGCAGCTCACTTTCCTTCTCTCCCTGCCCCAGGTCCCTTGCACGTCAGGAGGGGCCTCTCACTCAGGGCATGTGGAGCTCACATTCTGTCTCTGCCCACACTCCGCACACACAGCCCAGGGCTGGGCACCCAGAGGCCCAGTAACCCTCAGAGACCAAATCTGAGCAGTCCTGGAAATGGGCTTGCCTGGTGTGGAAGGGAAGTTTCTAGCATGTTGGGTCCAGGACTAGCCTCTAAACCAGTGGTTGGCAAACCACGGGCTGTGGGCAAGTCTGACCCACTGCCTGTTTTTGTGTGTGTGCATGTGTGTGTGATCTGTCAACTTCAGAATGTTTTCTCCATTTTTAGATGACTGAAAAAAATCACAGAAGAATTATTTTCAGTGTGAAAATGATATGGAATTCTCATTGCAGTGTCCATAAAGTCTTCTTGGAATCCAGCCACACTCATTCACCTGCATACCGTCATTAGCTACTTTTGTGCTTCTGGGAGGAAGCTGAACATTTGAGATGGAGACCTTTGGGCCCACAAAGCCCGAATTATTTACCACCTAGCCCTTTGCAGAGGCCGAAGTGTGTGTAACTTCTGACAGTTTCCTAGGCAGTGCAGCCCGTGTAGACTTGCTTTAATGATTTTTTTTTTAATTTTTAAAAAATTGTGGTGAAACACGTACAAAATTTACCATCTTCACCAGTAGCTAAGTATATAGGTCCAAGGTATTAAGTTATATAATTGTGCAACTGTCACCATCCATCCCCAGAATGTTTTCATCTTTCCACACCAAAACTGTCCCCATGAAGCATCAGCTCCCCATTCAGCCCCTGGCATCGGTCATGCTATTTCCTGTAGCTGTGCATTTAGCTCTCCCAGGTACCTCAGTGAGTGCAGGCACAGTCATTGCTTTTTTGTTCCTGGCTTTTTTCACTCAGCACAATGTGCTCGAGGTTCATTCATTTTGGAGCCGGTGTCAGAATTTCCCTCCTTTTTAAGGCTGAATCATATTCCACTGAATGGATGTACCACATTTGTTCATCCGTTCATGCAGGGAAGGGTACGTGGGTTGCTTGCATTGTTGGCTACTGTGAATAATGGGATGAACGTGGGTGTGCGAGGACCCTTTCAGGACCCTGGGAAGGACCCATTCTTTCGGGGACACATGGGAGTGCTTTGTTTTCCTGTGCTTTGCGGAGATGGCGTTTTGTGTTTTTTGGTCTGTTTGTTTTAAATAAACTCACGACTTCTGTCGAGGAAGTCACTGCAGATGGGGTAGAAGCAGCAAGAGAACCAGAATGAGAAGTGGAGCCCAGAAATGGGACCAAAAGGCCGCCCTCTCGTGATACAGTCTCCACGGAGGAGAAGCTGCTTATGGATGAGCAAAGAAAGTAGTTTCTTTAAAAAAAAAAAAAAAATTTATTTTAGAGTGAGGTTGTGCAGGGGGGCGGAGGGAGGGAACCTCAAGTTGACTCCGCACTGAATGGGGAGCCAGACGCAGGGCTCCATCTCATCCCCCGTGATCATGACCTGAGCCAAAATCAACAGTCTGACACTTAGCAGACTGAGCCGCCCAGGCACCCCCAGACAGTAGTTTCTTGAGGTGGACTCTGTTCCTGGTGAAGGTGCTGTGAAGACTGTTGGAATGACCGCAGAGGACTCAGAACATTGCATGAACTTAGCTGACGAAGCAGAGGCAGGGTTCGAGAGGACAGACTCCAATTCTGAAAGAAGTTCTGCTGTGGGTAAAATACTATCAAACAGCATCGCGTGCGGCCGAGACATCCCTCGTGAAAGGAAGAGCCAATCCGTGCTGGAAACGTCATTGCTGATTCATGCCCCAGCCACCCCAGCCTTCAGGAATCACCGCCCTGATCAGTCGGCAGCCATCCACATGCAGGCAAGACCCACCCCCAGCAAAAAGATTAGGACTCTCTGAAATCTCCAAAGATGGTTAAGGTTTTTAAGCAAGAAAGTAGTTTTAAATTAGAATACAGACATTTTTCAGGAATGGACTACAGCAGAGTATAAACACAAATTTTTTATTTTTTTTTATTTTTAAAATTTTAAAATTTTCTTTTTCAAAAATTTTATGTATTGGACAGAGAGAGATACACAAGCAGAGGGAGTGGGGGAGGGAGAAAGAAGCTTCCTGCTCAGCAGGGAGCCCGATGTGGGGCTCGATCCCAGGACCCTGGAATCATGACCTGAGCCGCAGGCAGATGCTTAACTGACTGAGCCACTCAGGAGCCTCTAGACACCATTTTTAGACGCACTGGGAACCCAGAACTCTCATCTGACGGGCGTTAGTGCGGTGGTCTGGAACGCAAGCTTCAGTGTCTCCGAGGTGTGCCTGTGCCTCAAAGTAGAATTCCTGGATCGTGTGGTAATTCTGCTTAATTTTTGGAGGATCCACCGTCTTGTTTTCCAGAGTGACCGACCATCTGGCATTTACCATTCCCACCCACGGCAGGCAGCCTCACTGTTTAAAGCCAAAAAACTCTTGGTGGTGTCTGCCTGACAAAAGAGGCACCCATCTTTAAAAAAAATTTTAAAAAAATCTAATCTCCCAAGAGCAGTTTTCAACCCTGACTGCACATGAGAATCATCTGGGGAGCTTATAAAAAATAGCAGTGCGTGTGTGTGTGTGTGTGTGTGTGTGTGTGTGAGGCAGGTGGATGGACACTGCAGACCAATGAGATCAGAATTCCTGAGGGTAGAGTCTGGTACAGATATTCTGTCCATTGGCCCAGGTCATTCCCCAAAGCAGCCCGGGTCAGGAGTCACTGCCCTTGGGCAAGCTGGTTCTTGCCCTACAGCCAACTTTTAAAATAACTCGTCTTTCTCCTCTTGCTACATTTGCCTTTCCGAGGACCCAGCTCCAGGAAGCAATAGACGTGTCCCTAGAATCATGAGTGGTGTTGGGCATGGAGGTGGTGACACACAGTTTCCTGGTGTGATAGCGGGTGTGTTGAAGACAGACGCCATCTGGAGTAGAGAGGGCAAGGACTGGGACTGGGCTGGTCACACCCTGTGCCTTCAGCACCTTTCCCCTTTCGGGGACATCTCTAGGGCCACCCTGTCCCAGACACTTGGCATCTGTCCCTCTGGGAGTGTACCTCCCCTCGCCACCACTCCCCCTCCTCCGACCCAACCCATGAGTCCTAAGCCTGTGAGGGTGAGATCCGTCCTCTCCATTCCCAGCCATGTCCAGGTTCTGGATCTTCCTCCCTCAAGTGACATTAAAATAACCTTCTGGGTCAGAGTCAGGCAAGGGATAGGTGGAAGGGTCCTATTTCGTACACTTTTCCCCTAGAATCGGAATAGCCATTTTCTTCTGCAAAGTTAATTTCAGGAGCATCGTTCAGCTTGGTTACCTTCCGAGGGAGGCACAAACACCAAGAAAGATTTTAAGCATGGCTTCGGTGAACTATATTGAGGCACGACCACAGTCTGTGCTTAAATGATCTAGAATGATGAAGACTGGTTAGGTTCTCCCCCACCCCCAGGAGTGGCCCTTGTAGGTTTAATTGTAAAGTGTAATTACTTCAAGACATCATAATTTGTTGTGTACAATATAAATCAGTAGAACTCCACGGAATCATGTTTTTAATGTAGACCCCAAATAAAATGTTCTTTTATGACATAGCAGATGTTTCTTAATTCACTAGCGCCATGCATTGGGGTATTAAGATTATTTCTTGGCATTTTATTATGAATAACATACTTGCTCCATCATTAAGTAGGCCATTAAAGACATAAACAAGCTTTTATGTCCCAGTTTTCAACAGCTGCTGGTGGTCTACCAAGTGATAATCCAGCTTTCAGCAAATATTCTTCAGCTCTGAGAAATAAATACATTTAATAGGGAACCTCGGGTCACTCCACTGCTTCTGGGATCCCAGCTTGGGAAAATTCTCAAGGCTGGAAAAATGGACCCAAGGGCGAGTTGTTTTGAGAGCCCATGTTTCCTTCAGAAAGCATGTGTGTTGGTGAGTGGGGTGGGGGTTGGGGGGGGTGTCTTTAAGAGAAACTAAACATTTAAAAGAAAAAAGAGAGAAATGCACGAGAGAGAGACAGAGAGAGAGAGAGGCAGTGTTTTGTAGAGGGTGCAGAAGGCTTTTCCCCTTCCCAATGGAATGGGAATCCATGTTCGCCAGTCCTATAACCTGCACTTTGAAGGAAATCAGCTGAGTCGGTTGTATGCACAAAACAAAGAGAGGTGAAGATCCGTGTAGGTCACAAGCCCCCGTTCAGTCACCGGCGTCGAATCCGAGCGGATGTGACCCCTGTGTGACAATGTTCCCAAGGTGTGCCGAGAGGAGTTTCATGTCTCCAGCTCGGATGGGAGCCAGATAAGCCCTCCCTCTCCCCCACCTTGGACTTCCTAAAGATAACAACTCTGGGCAGCCTGGGAGCACGGTTAGGGAAAGAGCTGAGATAGGAAATAGCAGGCCTGTATTATCCTTGGCTCGCCTGTTCCTTGCTTCCTGTACCAAAGGTAGCCTCGAAGGGTGCGAAACTTTACAGTGCTAATGTACACAATGACATCCTCCTACAAGCAGCTGTTAGGAGAAGAAAAAGGAGCAGGAGTAGGTAGGGGGAGACCTGATGCAAATTTGCACAGAGTCTCGGTCACCCTCCCCTTGTCCCCCTTGCAAAGGTTGGGACACGGAATGAAAGAAGAGCAACGGGGAACTGATTTTCAAGCCTGTTCGATTTCAAATCTATTACAAGATCTGTCATCCACGGGAGGTAGGAGAAAGAGTTCCAATTTATATAGCGAATCAGGTGGCTTGGACCTTGGCGGGACATCACTCCCCAGTACCCGGGAAACGCTGTTTCAGTCTTCCTACTCCTTCCCTACTCCTATGGGCCGAAAGACAGTTGGGCAAAACTGTAACCATTTTGTCCTGAATGACGAGCGCTACAGCAGAGAATGTCTATAGGAAGAAGGCCTTTGTCTTTTGTTCCTTTTCTTTAAATAGGATTTAGTAATAAATTTTCTTTTCCTTTTTTTTTTTTTTTTTGTGGTTGCTGATGAGGGTTTATTTTCTTTTTGTGTTCTATTTCATTTTGTAGTTGGATGGACTATTGTTCTGGGACTGGTGAAAACAGGGGAGGGGGGCCGGAGGCAGGAACCACATTGTGAGTGAACTTGGCAAAAGGAGAGCTAAGAGGTAACTGTCCCGTCCAGTATAGTATCTGAGGTTTGCAGGGCTCCTGCCTCACTGATTCCTCCACGACCACAGCTAAAATATTCCACTGCCCCAGCAGAACCAGAAATGGACCCAGCACGGCCTCATCATTTTTTTTTTTTAATGCTCACCTGATTGGAAAGTGACGCTCGATACCACTTTTCCATTGTGTTAATTACAACTGTAATAGGGTTTTATTGTGCCCTCGATGACATCACTTTGGAAACATCATTCAATTGGGTGGCCCGTTTTCCTCTGAATGATTGTACAAAATAAACACGCAAGCCTTCTTTTTAGAGCCGTCAACTGTGTCTCTAAACACACGCACGCACACACACACGCATTTTTAACCACGTCAGAAAGGAAACAGAGCTGCCAACTTCACAGAATTCTTCATGAGTTTGAATTAATATTGGTCTATTAAAAAGAGCTGTAATCAGAAGAAAAAACTTAGCCCGATTTGCACGGCAAATACATTTCACAGTTGTTTTGGACAAATGCCCTCAGTGAATATGTTTAAAGTCATGTACAACAGGCATATGTTATCACAAGTAACCATGTTTTAATAAACACTTCATCTTTTTGTATTGCTTTCTTTCCATCACAATAATAGAAATATAACGCCATATATCACTGTAAAACACATTTCCACATAAATGCTGATAAGCACAAAATATTTTTCATCATTTACATTTTAACTGTAATAATATATGGCAGGATTAAAGCTGCATCCATCATATGTCTAACTAACCTTGCTGTAATGAATTTTTAAATGTAATGGTTTCTGTCGCAAAGTAAAATCGTACATAATGTCTACTGACACAGTACGCTGGCGGATAGGTGGTTTTTAAAATGCAAACACAACTTCATTTTTAATTAGATCTATAAACTTCGCCACCTCCATTCCTGGCCATCACCATGCCCCCAACACACACACACACACACACACCCGCAGAATTATTTTAAAGCAAGAAATACGGGAGGCAGGAATATGTGAAGTACTGCCAAACAGCTCAGTCCTTGAGTTATTTAAAATCACTCGCTGGTTGGAAACCCTGTGAATCCAGTGTGTGTGTGCTTGTGAGTGTGTTCAGGAAGAGTACGGCACCCAATAGAAACAAAAGCTCCCGGAAAATCAGAGTGAGAAAAGCATTCGAGGGCACCTGGCGGGGCTCTGCTACTTTGGGGGTACCCTCTTTCTGCCCAGTGCCCGGGATCAGATTGGGGGGGTAGGGGGCACAGAGGGGGGCTCTGTGCCATGAGGATCTGGGTCAAGGACAAATGCATTCCTCTCTCTCTCTCTCTCTCTCTGCTTGAAGTAACAAATAAGCCGACTCACCAGAGAAGAATCATTAAAAATAATTTGCACAAGCTTTCGGTGGTGTGAGCTCTTTTTTGATACAATATTTCCTTCCGTGATTATCACTGCGGACATGTTCCAGCCATATGGAAGCGAGCTAGGCTGGGAGCTTCCTCAATACCTGAGTGGTTAATTAGGAACCGTTGCCCGGCCACAAGAAGCAGGTTTGAAATCCCTCTTCAGTCTCCGACAATGAGTAGCTTTTTTAGCAGCAGAAGTCACCAGGGACAGCCAGAAGCGAGGGTAATTATTTGAGATAACACACAGCTGAAAAGAGTGTGTGTGAGTGCAGAGGGGGGCGGGGGGGCGGGGGGAGCGGGGGGAGAGATGTGCAGTTGAAAGAAGGGCAACAGTAGAGAAAAGTCTATAATAAAAAGGTCAACATCTCCTATTTTTCTGTACAGTGTCGACAGTCTGTAATGCCTTTTTAGCATGAATGACAACGGATTCTGTCTTTTTTTTTTTTTTCTAAAAAAAGGGAATATCTTATTTTGTATTCAAACTTTGCAATTGTGAGTTCAAGCCCGTCAGCTCATTCTGAATAGGCTATTCTCACTTTATCAGGGTTTGCTGAACTGACTTTGATTGCATTGTTGCAAAATAGCAGTAATTTTTCCATTAACCCGTACAAACCCTCAGCGAGCAGGAGAACAAAGAAATATCAGAGGGATGAAAGCCATGAGCGCCGGGAGGGAAGCCAGGAGTTTCCTAAATGGCTTTCCTATGTGGCTCATGGAACTGTGCACACAGGCTTCTCAGGCTGGCTGGGGCTTGTTGGGGATGCTGTTTTAGGCTCCCTTTGGGGTCCCTTGGGGTTTGAGTCTCAGTGGGCACCTCTCGTCCTCTCTGCCAATTTCCATTGTTTCCATGATGTTCACAGGGGCTGGGAAGCTGGCGGCTGGGTTTCCCTCCCTTCAGAGGGACCATGTTTTATCCTGAATCGTGCCCATGCCAGGAACCTCAGTCTTCCTCTAGAATCGGACTCAGGAGGGCTCAAAGCCTGGCAGAACCCAAGATGACCCAGACACTGAAAGGCCTTCCTTTTCCCCAAGGAAGACCCCAGCAGGCAAGGGATGGGGGAGGTGGTGGGGAACCAGTTCCTTTGGCAGCTGGAAGTGAGCAAAGAACCCCAAAGCCCTCCTATCTGACATGTTGGTGGGCTCGGAATCAACTGCGGCCCCCCCACCCGCCAGGTTACGGGATGGCAGGTGCAATGGACCGATTTCGGGTTTCAAGGTAGCCACGTGAGGCTGTTGTTCTACATAAACGTGGCCGCCCTTGCCTGTCGTCCTAATGATAGTGGCAAACACGGCGAGCCGGGGCTCCGGCTCTCCCCTCCGTGCGCGGGAGGTCCGTTTGGAAGCCTCAGACACAGCTGAGATGCTGTGTTCCCGCACAAAATCCCCACGCCAGGATACTGATGGGTGTTACGTTGATCAACATGGAAGTGTGGCTTTTTGGTTTTGTTTTTTAAATTCGAAGTGTCAAGTTCAGCCCATCTTTGGCATGTGGCTCTCTGCTGGGTTGGGGGGGGGGGCGGGCTAAGAGTTGAGGTCTACAAGGGCTTTGATCTCCTGACGCGCCCCCCACCAGCCCCCCCAAAACAACCTGCTCGAGCAGAGCAACGTTTCTGGCTTCGCCAGAAAGCCATGCCTCAGCTTTGTTTAGGAACTGTCCAATATATTAATTATCTCCTTCACCTCCGCCGCGTGGTACTGTCACACCGCACACCAGTCTTTAGGAAATAAAAGTGAACACGTTGAGCCCGCGGTACCCTGCTCCCATAATATCCAGGCCCTGACAACGCCTGAGCTGTCAGATGAGAGGCGGCATCACTGGAATAAAGTTGGGCAGATGTGTGATAATGAGACAGAAGCGTGCAGATGCTAATAGAACTCACCAGAACAGGCCTGCCTTAGTTAGACGGATCCAGGTAGCAGCTGCCGGGTGTCAGGACGCCCGGATGCTACTTTCTCTTGATTCTCATTTAAGAACTGCTTCGCGTGCGGCTGTCTGTCAGTGAACTTTTCCCTCTCAGGAGCTCCAACCCCTAGGTGATCAGTCACATTTTGACATAACTAGATGTCAAAAGAAGTTTAAGTTGTAGGACGGCTTGTGATGCCAGCCTCTGGCCCCTTAATGATCCGCTCTCGGAAACTCTGGCGCCTTTTCCTGCATTTTGTTTTCTTATTAAAATACTGGCTAAGGCTTTGTCAATATCTATGTCAGCAACTGTGAGCTCAAGACAATATTATCCTAAGCATAATTTAATTTTAGATGTGCGGCTCAGACCCAAGCTGGCCGGAGAGGGGGAGGCTGGTGTTGAGCAAACAGGAGGGTCCCTCCGAGTGGCCCATGGTAGCATCCTTAATTCCAATGAGTCTGTCACGTGGGTCTTTGGTGTCAGCCCCAGATGAGACACTGGGGGTCAGAGGGGGAAATCGGGGGAAATCGGGGCGGGTCACCATGGGTGTCACCGTGAGCTGTTGCTCCTGGATTCAGAGTGTGGCCATGGGGCTGAGATGGCTAGATCGGACCTACAAGGTAGTGATTCCAATCCACAAAGGCAGGAGACAGACATAACCTGGGGACTCTGTCATCTCAGACACCCACAAAAAAGACACCACACCCTTTGAACGGGTGTGTGAACTTTATAAGGCCCTTACCAGTCTCTGGGAGCCATGGGCTCCCTTGGATGGCATGCTTGGTGATAAGCTGGGGATGGCCATCTGGGTGGGGGGCTGGGGGGGCAGTGATATGTGACACACTCGTCACATATGCAGTGAAGCCCATCAGCTCTTGCCCTTTCCTGTGAGGCAGGCGTCTCTGGGAGCGTGGAATTGGGTTGGGTCAATTTGTTCTCCAAATATGTTCATCTTCTCCCACCACTGTTTACATTTCCATTGGGAAAATAAATACTACACGTCGCTTCTGCCTGCTGTATTTTCTTAGAGATTTTAATCCCGATTCCTCACGGAAGGTTTACACACACACACATACACACTCACAGAGCCTCCAACCCTGGTGTGAAGGCATCACAGTTCATCAAATGCTTTTGTTTCTCCTCTTCAGCCGGGGAAAGATGCGCTGTGGAAGGCTAATGCTGCATTGACATAATGAAGCGTTTGGGCGAATCTCACGTTTCTCAATCAGAGAACCAGCCAGTCTCATCCGGAATGTTCTCAGCCGCCTGCCACCCCCCACCCCCACTCACTGCCTCCCCCCAAATAGAGTTCTTCCTTAAACCTTCCACACGCTGGCCGTTAGACACTATACGCTCTCTACCAATCACAATTACTGCCCCCCTCCCCGCCACTCCCTGCCCCCTGTCCTCCCCCACCCAACCCAGATTCTGATATTTAGTGCCTGGAAGCTCATTAGTACTTCGCTGCTTTACCCTGGAGTTTTAAATTTTTAAGCAGCTAGGGTTCATCTAAGAGGTCTTAACCTTATAATTTGTAATAACTTAGAGATCACGCATCTGAAGTGTGCGTTATTTGAAAAAAATGCTCCTTCTCCTTCCCCGGCCATTGATTTGCTTCCTCTTCCAGTCAGAGGATGTCCTACTAAATCAGGTGATGGAAAACGCTCATTTTTACTCCGTAGTAAAACACAAGCAATTATGAGATATTTCCTAACATGGATTGATCTTGCCTGAAAAGAAAGCCCGGAGTGTCGGAAGCAAGTATAAGGGCAGCAGAGATAAACGGAGGAGTACCAGAGAGGTAAGATTCTGGACAGACTAACACCTGGGCCCGAATATCTGTATGCTTGGACCTTAGCACCCCCCAACCCCCCTACCCCACCCCCCACCCCACCCTCCACTGGCGAAGTTGACAACATGCACCTCCGGATTTTGACTGCGTGGGGTGCTGTGCCAATGGGCTGTTTAATTCTGGTCAAGTTGCTTAACCTCTCTGGGCTTCAGGCCTTCTTTGCTCCGAAACAGTAAGAGAAATCTGCCCCTTGCTTGATGTGAACATTCAAGGAGATCCCACAAGAAAATTATCCAACACAGAGCGGGGGACGTGCGAGCTCACGATAGAAACACCAACCTCCGGGCACGGGAGGGAGGGCACACCGGTGGTTAGACCTGGCCTTCAGACCTCAAGACTGGGAAGTTCTCGGGGTTCCTAGGGAGCAAGAGACCCACACACATAGAGCTGATGAGAATATGCAAGGAGCCAGCACGAGGAGATGTTTTTCCTTTTATTTCTGCTGCTTACAACAGGGCCGGCCTCCCGCTACACTGACTAAACTTTGTCTAAAAATTATCTAAGGACCCCCTAATGTGTGTCGATGCCACACATGTCAGATGTGTCAGCCTCTTCCAGTAATGACTCTCTGACATAAACAGTAAGGAAGAAATATTACAATTACCGAGGGGTGCCAAAGCCCGGCATGCATTTTCATGAGGGGTCTTGGTGAATGGCAGCGTGAGCTCTGTAATCATCTCCCCCTGCCAGCAGAGCTGGCCAAAGAAAGCTCTCATCCCCCCAAAGACAATTAAAATGAGTTAAATGAATTAAAAAGGCCCTTCCCAGTTAAAGTACAGTCAGAGGTTAGAAACAGTAGTATTTGGGTTTATGGAAACTCCACGGCTGCCAAGCCTTCAGAGTTGTGGCTCACGGGGGAGTCATTTCAGTGGGAACCTAAATAACTTACGAAATTGGAGGCAATATGCATAATTTTAGATTTCTAGGAGGCTGTTTTCATTCTCCCATTTATTCTGGCTCCTTAGGTCAAGAAAAATATCTTTTTGCCTAAAATCAAATTGAGAGGGAGTGGGGTGGGGGGTGAGGGGGAGGCAGGGAGGCTGCCTTGTTGTCTTGAGCACAATGGGACAACTATTTGGAGACAGTGGGAAGACCAGGCTTGGGGACAGGTTAGCTGCGGGAGGAAGCATGCTCTGAGTCCCTTTTCACCACTCACCAGCTGGGATCTCTTGCAAGTGACCTCAACCACTCTGTGCCTCAGTTTCTTCATCTGCAAAGTGGGGTTGTTTCTACCTCGCAGGGTGGTTGTGACAATGAAGGGCTTAGCGGATTGTCTGCCACAGTCGGCGGTGGCTATGACCACCCCCGTCTCGGCAAGACAGTAAGTGAAAACCGTGGAGGTGTGAGGGAATGGGGGTCCTGGGACCACTCCCCGAGCGTTCCTGAGCACCAGATGCTGACAAGCCGTGGGGGCCATGGGAGACTATTATCCGGCGTTCCTGCTGTTGCCCCAAACGTCCTGGTCACCTGCACGTCCAGATCTGGTCTCCCCGACCCTGGCCACATGCCGTCGATTTCATAAGAAATTCTATCGGGATTTCTGTCTGCTGCATAAGAAGGACGCCTCCTGCTTCCTCCGCCCCCCCCCACCCGCGGGTCCCCAAAGTCCCCAAGTGTGTGTATGCACTTGCCCATTACATGCACAAACTCCATCAGAAAGCATTTGTCTACACCCTCTTTATTCACTTTCAAAGGGTTAAACAGCCTATTTACTGGGCTGTCAACAATCCGAGGCCCAAATCGTGAAGAAAGCCCCATCCAGTTTTGTGCGGCCGAAAGCCTTGTCTTTGCTGGCCTGTTCTTGTTACTGTCATGTAATATCCATGACAATCGTGTTGGGCTTTTTTTTTTTTTTAGGGGCTCTGTGGGGCTCAATCTGAGGGGCCACTTTAAGCCAGGAAAGGCCTTTATTTATGTGGATTTGAAAGGGCCTTGAGAAGGTCCCCTCTTTCCGCAGGTCACCGTGGTTTCAAAAGGATTTAAATGCGGAGGCTGCAATCAGTACTTCCATCACGTTCTAATAGACTGACATGAGCATTTGTGCCTGAAAGACAGGGGAAAAAGTGATGCAGATTTTCCCTAAATTGGACTGACGCACAAAGCAGGCAGAGTCACCGAGCGCTCACACCCTCCTTTGCACTTCTGACCAGCGCCGCACAAAGAGAGCCGTGGGAAGCTGCCCAGGAGCCGGGCCGGGCCATTTCCATGGGCCATATGGAAATTTTGTTTTGTGTACAGAGAAAGTGTCTGATAACAGTGACCTTAGCTACCATATGTGGGCAGTGAATAGGGCCAGAGGAAACCACTCCACAATCTGACCCCCAACATATGGACCAGCGGCCCAAGGAGACTTTCACTTGCCATCTCGCCGGCACCCCCGGGGGATTTCATTAGATTTGTTAATGAATTGTTCTATTGACTTATATCTGAGCTTGCCTCATTAGAGGAGAAGAACACAATTTTTATCTCTGTTTTCGTGAAGGGACCAGAGCGTCCCCTCCTTTGTGGGGCGGCGGGTAATCTGCCGGGCTGTCATTGGCTTTGAACTAATTTATTGTGTCAGTGAAGAAGGCCCTTCCGCGCTTGTTGAGGCTCGAGCCCCACTCCAAGCCTCTTCAAATCAATGTTTTCCTTGTGAGAGGGATGTTTCCTCGGCTCCTGCTTGGTTTACAAATGGCCGGACATGATGTTGGCCCGGTGTGGCATGTCGTCGGGCTGCCGGCGGCAAGGCGAGGCTGCGAGTCCCCACAGCTCCACCTGTCAGAAAGGCGCTTTGCGAGGTGACACCGCATTTGGCGGCGAGGTTGCCCACTCACCTGCCCTACCCACCGCCGGCCACTCTACCCTGTCTCTCTACACTGTCCCTGCAGCGCCTCGATACACGGTCCGAAGAGCTTCGCGCTGGAACTTCGCTGCATCGAGAACATTCCCTCTCCCACCCCCACTTCTGTACTGCCAAGTTTGGAATCGTATAAATCTCCCCATATCCGAGCCTTATTAGTAATGGCTCAATTGTTTGGGCTTCTCCACGCGGGAAAGCTCGGGTTTTAAAGCAATAAGAACTATCAATTAACATATTATTAGGGGTAAACCAATAAAGAACCCATTATGGCTAATGGCGAGTGTGGAATCACGAGGAATTAGCAAAATGAGATTCAATAAAATGGAAACCATAAAGATAAGCTTCTGAAGATTGGATCTGGCTTTTTGAGCTTAAGTCTCAAATAAACAAATGAGTGAGACCCACCAAAGCCTCCCATTGGTTCCTGTCTCCCCAGCTGGCCAAGGGACAGGCAGAACTTTGTGAGTTGGAACGGGGAAGAAAGTTTGCGAACACCGCTACTGAGAGGTGGTTTATCCCATGGGGGAGGAAGGGAGGACGAAAGAAGGTTAATTCTTAAGATGCCCACAGGTTGGGCTAGGAGTTCCCTATCAGACGATGTGGCACAGAAATCCCCAAGCCTGAGCACTGGCCGCTCTGGCACTTGCCCTTGGCACGCGAAGGACCAAATAGTTGGAAAAAACAGAAAACCTCGTGTCAGAGGGAAAAACTGGGACCCACACGGGTCCCACAGCAGCAAGAGTGTTGGGCAGGGATGCAGAGATGTTGCAAATTAGAGCTATCTTTTGGCAAAGACGGGGTGAGGTGGCTGGAGTCACTGTCTATCCTCCCCTGTGTCTGAAGATGGAAACTAGGCTCTCCAGTTTAGTGCCTTCTCGTAACATGTCACGGGAGGTGTTGGGTTGCTTGCCCTGAGTTCACAAATCCTTGAGGTTGACTACCACCCTTATCACTGAAATACCACTTGGCTGGGTATAAAATTCATCCTCTCTCCCAGAACCTTGTAGACATTGCTACAGTGCCTTAGGCACTGAGTGTCATACTAATTTGTGATCTTTTGCTTCTTGATGGGCTACATTTCATCCCTGAACTGTTTTATTTAAAAGTTTTTTCAAAGAGGACTAGCAATGCTATATTTCATGATATGTTTTATGTTTGAAAAGTTTTCCCTATTACTTTTATACTTGCATGACAACTTGACGGTATAATTTAGTTGTGTCACGCATTCTTTTCCTTGGAACTCTGTTGATACTCCCCTGTCTTTTTTGGCTTATTGGGATGACTTCTCAACTACCAATGCCCTGATGTGCTTCCTGCGTGCCAGAAGAAATATTTCTTCTCCCTTGGAGTTCAAGAACTTGACCAGGGAATGTCATGGTGTCACCCATTCTCCATCAGTATTTCCTGGGACTCAGTATTTTCAAGTGAACTAGATTCAGTTCTTTCTTCATTTCAAGAAAAGCCTATGCTATTGTATCTTTGACGTTTTTTGGTTCCGTTTATGGGATTCTCTAATTCGGGGTCACTAATTGTCATTATCTTCCATAGATCCTAGGCTTTTAATCCACTAATGGCAGACATCAGCTCTCAGCTTATTATCTCCCCCACACCCTTGAACTATACACACCTCAAAGGAACAGCATCTTATTTATCGTCCTTTCCTCAGAGACCAGAACACGAGCAACTATGGAACGGACCCACAAGTAACCTTGACAGTTAGGGTTTAACCTTTATTTTGAGAGAAATCAACAGTCGTTGGAGGTTTTCAATGAGGATGGCAGTGGTTGACATGGCGTCACGTGGCTTCGAAGTAGGGTGGGCTACAGGGTGAGAGAGATATTCCTAATGAAGGGTGGTCATATTCGGTGGTGGCCAGAGATACTGATTTTATAGGAAAGGAAGATGTGGTGCATAAACATGAATATTTTGGACTCCCCTGAGGAGAAAATTCATACCAGTACCTCTGCCAGGAGAGCAGGTGGCTTATGGAAATGGCTATTGGCCTTTGGTTCCAGAAAAATAACTGGAAAATTCTTTAGGAGCCTTTCCTTTCGTTTTGTTTTGTTTTCCCTTCCTTTTTCTTCTTCGATGTGTAATTATCAGTTGATTTCCAACACCAAACTCCTCAAAAGATTGGCATGTTAAATAAAAAAGTAATTATAATAATATAGAGTAGGTGCCCGGGTGGTTCAGTCAGTTGAGCGTCTGACTCTTGGTTTTGGCTCAAGTCATGATCTCATGGGTCATGAGATCAAACCCCACACTGGTTTCTTCACTCAGCGAGGAGTCTGCTTGAAGATTCAATCCCTTTACCCCTACCCCCTCTCTCTCAACATTCTCTCTGTGTCTAAAATGAATAAATAAATCTTTTTAAAAATAATTTTTGCATCATCAGAGTCCTGGCTGGAAAGAGATGGCACATTCAAAGGGTTTGAGGGCAGGGCATAGGGGACCACAAGGGATGCAGAGGCACCAGCAGGAAGGGGCTAACTCTCCTAGGCCTAAAAGGGTAAAGATAAAGAATGATGTTCTGGAACCTGGTGAGAAATGTGACCATGGAAGAGGGTCCTCACTGAGATGGTGTGCCCTAGTGCAGAGTGCTAGCCCCCTTGACCCCCAGTGCTGACCAGGACTCAGTGAGACTAAAGCTGGAAAGGGCATCTCTCCTCTTTTCCTCCTTCATCTAGCCTCCTCCCTCCCACAGACCGAGATCAACGGAGCCAGTGTTGATGCAGCCCATGTGATGCAATCATTCATAGAGGTCAGCCTCCCAAATCTAGGTCTGGGGGGAGGGGGAGAAGGGCAGAATGTGGAACTGGAGGGGTCCAATCTTCCCCAAGGAGACCACTTCCCTCACAATAAAACAAATCCAATAATAAGAGAAATCAGATTAAATTCCATTTTTTCTTACTAGATTGGCAGGGATGAAAATGTTTGAAAACAAACAGGGTTGGTGAGGGTGTGCAGAGAAAGAGTCTCCCTTGCACATTTGTTGGTTGAAAGGTAATCTGGAACAACTTCTATATAGGGCAATTGGACGGCACCCACCAAAATTACAAGCGGATGTACCCTTTGGCAGAAAAATCCCAGTTCCAGGTATCCATCCCACTGATGTGTTCAGACATGCATACAATATTACGTACGCAAGTCTATTCATTACCACATTGTTTGTAATAGCAGAACGTTGGGAGAACCTGAGCATCCATCAATAGAGACTGGTCAAATAAATTGTGGTTCACACACACAGTGGAACACTATGCAGCCATGAAAGAAGACTAAGAAGACTCTTTCTATAATTTATTAAGTGAAGAAAGCAAGATGGCATCATTTGTATTAAAGGGCAGGGAGAGGGGCAGGTAAAGCTACCTGATCTCTTTTGAACCATAGATGCCCAAGAAATTAAGGACCAAGGTTGGGTCAGGCAATGGGATTGTGTAGCAGGGGGATGGTACTGAGGCAGGTTCTCTCTGTGTGACTTTCGGGTTTTTGTTTTGGTTTTGAATACCTCTTGCCTATTCAAAAAAAGTGACTACATTCGTATTTTTTTAAAGATTCTATTTAAAAGTGCAGACTTGACCGTCTATGGACAGTGAGAAATTGTATTAAAAACCACATGTACCAAGTGGAGGAGCGCTGGGTACTAGGATTTTTGGACTGGAACTATCAGAAGCAATGCGGCTGCTCAGAAAGGCACCCACTGGAGAGCCCCTGCCCAGGGCGTGAGGATCTCTGAATCAGTGAAATAATGGGGAGGACCAGACCACCTTCCATTGGAAGCTTTCTGTCCTAAGGCAGAACAAAAATAGCTACTCCCCAGGCAGTCCCTGTCCCTGAGGATGTGTGTCACTGGTAAGGGGCAGTGGAGGAGGCGGGAAGAACTTCTGGGGGCTGCTCTTGGGACCTGGCCTCTGCCTTGAATCCCTTCACGCACGCCTGCCTCAGCCCCTCTCCTGTTTCATGCTGCCGTGTCCCATGAGCCACTGTTTCTATTGCGAGAGCTTCAATTCCTCCCCGCCACTGACCTCCAGGGCTGCAATCTCCTTATCTCTGGATGAGGAAGGAGTGATAGTGCGTGTCATCATGGTAGCAAACATGAGAATACTTGTCTCGTGCCGATTTCATATCCACTTTTATCACGTTCCTCCATCTCCTGCCTTTCCACACCCATGTCCCCTTGCTCCAGCAAGCTCTCACACTGCTGCTGGAGAACAGAAGCCCAAGCCCGAGGGCCAACACCAAGTGCAACACGATAGGCGAGACTGAATAAGCAAGATCGGGGTGCTCACTCTGCCCCAGTCAACACTGCCTCCTTGCTGTCCTTTGAACCCACAGAGCAGGCTTCTGCTATGGTGCCCTTTTCCCCGGTTGTCTCTGCTAGAACACGCTCGTCTTGGACAACAATATGGTGCCCTCCGCCACCTACTTCCGGACTCTGCTTAAATGTCTCCCTCTCAGTGAGGGTGCCCTGCCCCCTGAGATCTCACACTGGCTGTCTATGCTGCATTACTAGCTTTATATAGCTTCATAGATCTGATCACCATCTAACATCAACTATATTTCACTTCTTTCTTCGATAAATTGTACATTATCTGGAATGTGAACTTCACATTTGTAGGAACTTTTTTCCCCCTGTTTTGTTGACTGATGAATTCTTGGCACCCAGAAGTGTGCCTGGCGCATTTCCATGCTCAGTATTTGTTGAATGACTAAATAAATGAGTTATAGCCCTTAATCTCACTACTTTTTTTTGTCTGTTTACTTCTGTGTCTCACCCAGTGGGCTAAGAACTCCTTGCACAGCACCTACCACAATGCCAGGGGA
The DNA here is from genome assembly GCF_963455335.1 of Martes martes. Lineage (NCBI taxonomy): Eukaryota > Metazoa > Chordata > Mammalia > Carnivora > Mustelidae > Martes > Martes martes. The sequence goes on along the minus strand of NC_137905.1, from coordinate 29,217,770 downwards.
TGCTTGATAAATGTGTGTGTGTGTGTGTGTGTGTGTGTGTGTGTGTGTGTGTATAAATGAATCATTGAAGACTCTCTCATGCATGCTTTCAATCCCAGTTGCTTTTTGTTCTGAAGATACCAAACGGATATCAGCCACACTCCAACACAGCAAAGGTTATTTAGGGTCCTTTGCTGATAATTCTTCTATTTTATTTTTAGTTTACCAGGCACATTTTGGTTCAAGATGTGTGAATGAGACAATGAACACACTTCTAGAAACTGGAGATTTGTAGGCAGCACCCAGATAAAGGAAGAGTGTCTGGAACATTGACCTCAGGGACCGAGCTCTTTGCTTTCAGGTTGTGATGTCGAGGGTTTTTTTTTTGTTTTGTTTTTTGAGAAAAGCAGTTGCTATGATGGATGTCATTCCTATGAGAAAGAGAAGCCCCCATTCATTGATTGCACACCCTTCATCAGGAACTGTGCTAGGCACTTAATTACAATCATAAATTTAAACTTCATGGCAACACCATGAGATGGGTACTGCTTTTTTACTCAGCTTTCAGAAAAGGTAACTGAGCTTTGGAGAGATAGAATTAACTTGCTCAAGGCCCTAGAGCTAGAAAGTGGTGGAACTGGGATTTAAATCCAAGCCTGAGATCTCTAAATCTACTACTTTATCTACAACGCCCCTCCGCCGTCGTCCTGCAGAGAGTAACGCAGGGTGTGTTTGTCCTAAGGTGGCCGTATTTGTTGAAGTAAGCTAGCTGCTGTAACAAACAAGTCCCCAGAGTTCAGTGATGTAAGATAATAACTGTTTATTTGTCATTCATGATATAGTTTCCCCAAAAGACCTGCTCTGTGTGTATGTGTGCACGTACACACACACGTGTGTGTGTGTATGTGTGTTTGTATGAGCCTACATTCTGCTCCATACAGTCATGCAGGGATCCAGGCTCCTTCCATGTAGTGGACTCTGGAGCCCATCCTTGGGGCCCTAGAGTCCTTCCCCACTAGACACTCTTCCTATGTCCAGCTGGTGGGGAAGCCAAGAGTGAGCAGAGCTGATAGCATGTGGGAGAGGGTACCGAGGAGCCAGGCCTGGGCAAGGGGTATTCATCACCTCCCATCACCTTTCTTTGGCCAGCACTCTTCATACAGCTGCACCCAACTGCCAAGGAGAATGGAAAATATAGTCTAACCACGTGCCCAGGAGAAACAAAATTTGGGATTTGGGATTTGGTGAACACAGAGTAACTTCTGCCACAGGAGAGAGTGGGTAGAGTGTTCCAGAACTGAGTTATACGGCCAGGTTTTAGTTCTCTGTGTCACTAAAACCAACAACAATGACAGCAATGACAATGATGATGATGATGAACGGTGGGGGTATGAGTCAGCCATGTATCCGGCAGATCTCACCTGATCTGAATTCTCCGTTAATGTGTCATTTCGGTTAATGTGATATTTTGGTTAAATGTGGGCTAGACAAGAAGTCTTTTGGTTCCAAATCTTATTGCTGAAAATCTTTCCAAGATGTGGTGTTTCACGTTCCCGCCTCAGGAAGTTCGATGCGGTAAATTCAGCGAATATTTTCCCAGTGACCAAGGCTCTCACAGGGTTTCTGGGTTGCCATTCTGAATAAACATCAGTCTTCACGACACAGGTCTGGGTGTGTGAGAGAGAGCTGATATGAACCGGCAGTGATCCAAAAATGTCGTCTTGGATTGTTTTGCTCCTAACTCCCGCTGTTCTTATTTCATTTTTTCTGATTACCGAAAACCATTCCTGGTCATCATGGAAATGCTGGAAAATACAGAAAGGTAAAAATTACAGAACAAAATGACTTCTAATTTTATGACTTAGAAATAGCCACTATTAACATTTTCGGTTATATTTGCTTCATTTTTCGTTCTCCCTTTCTTTCTGCATCTGTTCCTCTTTTATATGTATACAGGTGAACTAATAGTATAAATGCAGTTTTACATCTTGTAATTTGTCTTATTATTAATTGTATGAGAAGTTTCCCTTGCTGTTAATACTGCTTTGAAAATATCATTTTATATCCATAATATTTCACTATGGGTAACTGTGATATTCCCAGATCTTTCTCTGCAAATCAGCAAATCTTCTTTTCATTCAATATTACAAATAGCATTGCGATGAATATCTCTGTACACAAATTTATATTTGCTTCTTTGATTTTTTTTTTGTTTGTTTGTTTAGGAGAAATTCCTAGAAGTGGCATTATCAAGCCAATGAGGATAAATATTTTTATGTTTGGTCCCCTGACAAGCATGGACGATCTTTTCATCTCTATTCATTTGCCAAGTGAAAAACTGAATTTTATCAATTTTCATTTACATTTTTTTAAGATTATTTATTTATTTATTTGACAGAGAGAGATCACAAGTAGGCAGAGAGGCAGGCAGAGAGAGGGGGGAAGCAGGCTCCCTGCTGAGCAGAGAGACTGATGCGGGGCTCAATCCCAGGACCCTGAGATCATAACCTGAGCCGAAGGCAGAGGCTTAACCCACTGAGCCACCCAGGTGCCCCCTCATTTACATTTTTTGAGTAGCAAAATGACTTTTCATGTTTATTAGTCACTGGCATCCTCTATACCTAATATATTTCTATCTTATATTTTCCATTGATGATTTTTTTATTGATTTTTATGATCTGTTCATTCATTAAAAATAATATTTTAGTCATTCTTATGGAAAATATTTTCCCATTTGTTTTAAAATTACTCTTATCAGCTTATTAACTTGTCATTTATCTTTTTTTTTCTCTCCAGTGAATGGTGAAGGGACAAGTTTCTGGTTAATTGAGAATTCTAATTAGTTGACTTCTGGTTGATTTAACAATCAAGATTTTGGTGGGGGTTAAATCGGGGATATGTTCTGAAGTTATATTACATTTTCAAATGAAAAATGAAGCTAGAGGGGAACGTGAACCGGTTTCCTTTCTCCTCTCCTGTTCAATAGCCATTAACATCTTCTCCATCTTGAGGGCAATGTTGTTTCTTGGGGTTGAAGATAAAGCAAGTAGAAAACATTGAGATATCAACAGAGCTATAAATGACCTTTTTGTTAAGGTCATTTAAAAAATCAGCATGAATTTCTAAAGACAGTAGAGTTTAAATAGCCCCCCTAGGGGCACCTGGGTGGCTCTGTGGGTTAAGCCTCTGCCTTCAGCTCAGGTCATGGTCCCAGGGTCCTGGGATTGAGCCCCACATCAGGCTCTCTGCTCAGCGGAGAGCCTGCTTCCCCCTCTCTCTCTGCCTGCCTCTCTGCCTACTTGTGATTTCTGTCTCTCTCTGTCAAATAAATAAATAAAATCTTAAAAAAAAAAAAATAGCCCCCCTATCTCTCCACACCCCCAAAATCCTTGATAAGTAAAAACGGAGTATTTATAAAGCATCAGTCTCTGATCCAAATTCCTAAGGCCCAGGCTCAGTTAGCTCTTGCAGGCATAGCTTTCCGACACAATAGTTTTCAACTGGGAAACTCTGAGACAGTACAATATGACCCAGTGTGTAATAAAGTATATTAAGTTAGTATATACTAGATCCTTAGAGTGTCAATAAATGCTACATTAATCAGGGGATTCCAAAGCAAATACATTTGAGAATTGCAGGATTAAACAAAGGTAAGTAGGTTTCTTTACTGCAGAACTTATCAGGGCCTTTGATGGGCAATATATGTAGGAATGCCTAAGACAAGATGTTCCATATTCCCACATTGATTTGATCACAGAGCTCTTTATAGGGAATATCCTTTGAGAACAGACTTAGAACAGTCTTTGAAAACTGTTACCTTAACCCAAAAGAGAATTTCTTTTTTTAAGATTTTATTTATTTTTTTGACAGAGAGAGAGAGAGAGAAAACACAAGTAGGCAGAGTGGCAGGCAGAGGGAGAGAGAGAAGCAGGCTCTCTGCTGAGCAAGGAGCCCGATGCGGGACTCGATCCCAGGACTCTGGGATCATGACCCAAGCCGAAGGCAGCCACTTAACTGACTGAGCCATCCAGGCATCCCCAAAAGAGTATTTCTAATTGTGTATTTCTGGGGCATTATAACCAGCTGATGGAGGAGGTATTTGGTGGCAGACATAAATAATTAGATAAATTCAGTGCTCACTAGTTGTCAAAACCTTTTTCCAATTATTATCTTGAATAACCCCCCACAACAATCGCATGAGCAAGGCATTAAATCAGTAATGAGGCTCTATGGCTGTTTCCTAAGAGGTCTACACTTGAATCCTGATTCCACATAACCTGTGTGACTATAGGTGCCTTACTTAACCTCTCTGTGCCTCAGCTCAGAGAGGAATTACACTCACCTCATGGAGTTGCCATGAATATTAGAAGAAATAACATTTCCACTGCATTTAGAATAATCTCAAACATATCCTACATATTCCTTTCATTTGGGCTATTTTTATTCCCGCCTTACAGCTGAATAAGCTGGGGCTCAGAGAGGTTAACGAACCTGAACAATATCGTAAGGACAATAAGAGGAAAAAGGTTGGCTTTGAACACAGACGGTCTGACTTTAGAATGTTGTTGTTAAATATTATACTCACTATGCTCTGTTTCTGTGAACAGCCTGGCATCCTCCTACTTTTTTCCGTATAGTCTATAAATACATAGACCATGTCTGGTCCAGTGGGGTAGGGGTGGGCCAGCTCCCCAACAAAATTCTTGCTCCCTCTTTCATAGAGTAGAGTTCTTGAAGTGGGGCAGATGCCACGCCCAGGACTAAACTTCCTAGGGTGCCTTGCACCTGGTTGTGGCCATGTGACTAGTTCTCACCAACCAGGTGCATCGCTTCTGGCATGGGCCATTAAGTAAATGGGGCTTCAAGTCAACAGCCCTCCTCCCACATTTGCCAGATGCATGCAGATTACTATGAAGCCCAGGGGGTGGTGGAATTATAAGGAGCCTGGGTTTCTAAAAATCACCACTTGCAGGAAATAGACTCTCTGGCCAGGTTCACCTGTGCTCGATATACGAGTGAGCCAAAAACAAACATCTGTTGTGTTAAGTGATTGGAATGTGGGGGTTTATTTGTTACAGCAGCTAGCAAAACACCCCTTTACTAGTGCCCAGTGGAAACGTGAGTATTTTATTCAAGGGTCTCCCAATGTTCCTCCGGGCAGACTCAGATAGCCCCTTGCATTCTCATGGAATCCTGCTCTAATCTAAACTATCGTGAAAACTCAGACGCTGATGGGGCTGACATTGAGGGTAGGGTTGGAGGTTGACCATCCAAGGACAAATGACCTTGCCTTTGGGAAATCTCTTGCCGGGGGGAGAGAGAAAGCAGTTGGGTTGGCGGGGAGGGCACTGGGCTAGTAGGCACTTGGAGATGCCTCTGTTGCCTTTGGATTCCGTGGAGCACATTTTTAGTTTGTCATCAAATGTTTACTGCCGAAGTAATGAAGGACGTTAATAAGGAAAGGAACACCAAACGGCCTAGCATAAAAGCCAACAGTGGCCATAAAGCTGAATTTGCCATATATGGTGTTTCCATAGTTGGAAGTAACACTTTTCCCCATACAAAAGATATAACTATATATCTTCTGATTTTATGGGCTGCAGATTACTCTAATTATCATAAAAAATTACTACCGCTAATAAAAATTCTATTATAAGTTACTTATAGTAATCTCCAGGGTACTACACTTAGCCAAGAAAAGGTCGTAATTACATTACACTGCCGGGAGTTTGTTGTTCAAAACTCCCGAAACACTAGCCGTGTCTTGTAACGCACCTTAACGGCCCCGCCAGGCCCCTGGCCCCTTCTCCCACCTCCTCCCCAGTTTTTGGTCAAAGGTCCCCTCGTTGTTTTCATTCTGCAGGATGTGGTTTGAGCCTAGAATAATGACCCATCTTGGACACAAATGACGCAAATGAATTTTTAGAGTTACAAATGTCTGGGTGGATTTGTCGTCCCCCGGGGCCTCCAGGATGTCAATGGAAGGATGTAATAGAAGGGAGACCTGACAACCCCCGCCCAAAGGGAAACGTGCTTTGCAAAATTGGTGGAAGCTACTGGGTGTTCATGCGAAACACAATGCTGAGTTTTTTTGTTTGACAAGACAACAATTGATATTTTCCCTTTTATAACTACTATTTTTTTTGGAATCGTAGTCCGTGAGGCTTGATGACTCCTCTGTGACCTTACAAAGTCCTGCCAATGAAACCAATTCTAACTGGTAATTTCATGACCCTCCCTCATTCCCCTGCCTTTGAATTAAATATCAAAATAAGTGCTCTCTCGCACTCCCTGAATGACGAAGTAGTAAATAAGCTCACGGTCCAAGGGCTTAAGCTAAAGTTGGAACACAGGTCATACTCCTAAATAGGGTTTCGATGGCTTCTGCAAAGGGGTGAATCAGCATTTTAATGAACAGGCCCAGAAAATGAAATAGCCATTTGGGTTGCTTTAAAATAAGCAACTTACTTCAGCAATGACTTGTGGCACATTAATTGCTATCAGTAAGGGGGAAAGTATGTCTCGGACTTTTCCTGGCTCGTTTAAAAGAGACACTCTGGAGCTGGGCTGTAGAGGGAGGTCCCGAGCGAGGATGCCTGTGGTCACCCCGGGTGTGGGGTGAGTGCAGAGATCTTCTTAGTCAGGCGCCCCAAATAGCCCCTAACCACAGCCTGGCCTCTTGGTAGAGGGGCAGCGGGCAAAAATCATCACGCACAGAGATTTCATCTCAGATGAAATTGTTTGGGAAAGGAGGCTAAGGGGGAGTTTTGGTCTTTGGTCTTTTTCGTGCTTGTCCGGACCATCCCGAGTTTATTTCTAATTGAAAGCAAAGCAGATTTGCTTGGAAGAAAGCGACATACGGTCTGTTTCTTCCACTAGAATATAGATCTCATGAGGACAGGAATTTTGTTTCATTCCTTAAAGCATCTTGAATTCTTGGAGTAGGTAGCGTTGTGACAAGGTATGTGGTTAATAAATATTGTCAGAGGAATGAAGAAACGAAGGACCTATCAGAAATTTGAAAACCGAAGTAGACCAAGAAGGACTACTGGGTATCTTATTTCATACACCCTGGTTTCTATAGGATCGTACACTTGTGTTTCTTTGAGTTAGTCTACACACCGCCTTTATCCACTGATTCAAGGTGCTGGCGGGGTACACATGGCTGCTTAGAATGATGAGGGTCAAGCCTGAGAGGAACGGGGCCAAAGGAAAATTGTCCATTCGCCCATGAGTATGGGTGCCCATGACTTCAGCCAGTCTTCCATGGCACCATTCCTCCCATAGCCCCACGGAAAGAGAATGCACTGGAAATACCCGAATTTGAACTTCTCTGCCATTTATTGGCTATGTGACCTTGGGAGAGTTGCTTAGCTTCCATTCTTGCTCCACCCCAAGGTCATGAGCATCCCAAGGCACACCTTGCTGTTTATTTAGCTTCCCAACTTTGCAGGCAATGACTTGCCTTTGCAAATCATTTTTTTTCTGTTTTCAAAGCCTCCTGCAGCCAATGCAAGCACGGTATAATCTCCTGAAAGGAGGCAGGGCACGGCCACAGAGGTGAGCCTCTGGGTGTCTGGTCCAGGTTCCTGTCCTCCTAATTGAAGGGCTTCAGCTAAGTCCCATCACTTCTGGGTGTCTCGGTTTCTTCATCTGAAAAATAGGGATCTCAAGAGAGACTTCCTTAAAAGCTATACACGTCCTGTGCCTGGCCCCTCGCAGTGGGTCCATAGCGGTAGCTAAGAAGAAAAATGAATACAATAAAAAAAAATCCCCCTTGGAATTTGGAAAGGGGAGAGCACCTGTGTCATTTCCCTCTCCTTCATCCTCCACTCCTCATTTATCCTTGGAAGGGAAAGAAGTAAGATGTCGACCTGGCAAAGGGAATGGTTTTAGTAGCTGCATTTGACTCCCCGGTGAGCTTCCCTGCACACATGTTGGGAGCTGTTTGGAGGCCTGTCGGGGAGGAAGGCTGCTGAATGAGGTGTGGTGCTCTTGAGATGTCATTTCTGACAGCCGAGCTTTGATTTGGAAGCAATTTCATCAGCTTAAGCTCAGAAAACACCGGAAAAAATGCCTTATTTCAGTTATCTGTTGCTGTGTAACAAATCACCCCCCAGTTTTGAGGCTTACAACAGCCTTTTGCCACTCATGATCCTATGGGCTGGCAGTTTGAGCAGGTCTCAACTCAGCAGGAATGGCTCATTTCTGCTTCTCGTGGAGCTGGCTGAGGTGGCTTGCCTGGGGCTGGAGGATCCGTGATGGCCTCCTTGGGCATCCAAGGGCACCTTGGCTCTCTTCCACGTGATTTCTCTCTCCATAGGGACTCCCAATATTCAAATGAGCTAGACTGAGCAAGAATGTTCCAGAAGGAGACACAGAAGTTGTCAGAGCTCTGAAGGCCTAACCTCAAAAGTAGAACAGTGTCACCCCTGACACATTCTAAAGGTCAGAGGAAGTCTCAGGCCATTTAGATCCAAGAAGAGGGGAAACAGACTCTGTCTCTTAATGGGAGAGGTGGCTCACTCATGCTGTAAGAGGGCATTTAGGATAAGAAGAATTGTTATAGCTAGTCATCAAAAATCAGGTCATTGAAGTGAGGTCTCAATGCAGATAAAACTCCCCAGAAGAAGTCCCTTACGGAACTGGTAAGTACAAGGACAAGTTACCTGTACTCTTCCGTCCAATGAACAACGGCAAAACATGGGCAGAAAAACTCCCACAGATACTTCCTTTCAAAAAGAAGAATGGGGGATGGGGAGGCCTGGGCTGGTTTAGTGTGTAGAACATGTGACTCTTGATCTCAAGGTGGTGAGTTCAAGCCCCACACTGGGTATAGATCTTACTTAAAAAAACAAAACAAAATAAACATTAAAGATGCTCACTGACTTAAAAAAAAAAAAAAAGGAAAACAAGGAGGATAATCAAATTCCTTAACAAAAACACAAAAATTATTAAAAAAAAAAAAAAAAAAGAATGGTAAGCACTCACTGGTCCACAGCAATTCTGAAATCCTACTAGGTACCCGTCTCCAGGCCTGTCCTCTTTTGGCAAGGAATATTAGCTGATCATGACACACCTCTTCTCTCTAGAAAATTCCTACTTCTGTTTTCTTCCCAGCTTTTCCCTCAGCTCTCTGCAGTCTTGGCTCTGTCCTCTCAGAGATCCATCTTCTTACAGAAAAATTGGCTCGTATTTGCAGCTGAGTTTGCCACTCAGCATACATACTGCTTGTCAAAAGTTGGGGAACCAGAAGCTTCTTTTCGTTTTGAGTAGTTCAGATCCCTTTTGATGCAAGCTAGTGGTGTGTTTACCAATTAAATGTTCTTTAAAACTCTGTAGGTTCTGGGGTGCCTGGGTGGCTTAGTCATTAAGCCTCTGCCTTATCTCAGGTCATGATCTCGGGGTCCTGGGATCAAGCCCCGCATTGTGCTCCCTGCTCAGTGGGGAATCTTCTTCTCCTTCTCCCTCTGCCTGTCTTCTCTCTCCCAGCTCAAGTTTTCTCTCTCCCTCAGATAAATAAATAAAATCTTTAAAAACAAAACAATGCCGTAAGTTCTCTATGAACCTTGATGGTTTTGGTTTTATGACCCAAAAGCCTTTTCCATAATTCTTTCTGAGACATGCTTTAGGACAATGACCCTACAATTCTTAGTTTTGTTTAGCTAAGAGGGTTTACTAAGTTTAAATAGCTTTAAACCTTTTTGAGGTGGTAACAAGGGTCTTAAGGATTTGATTTGTACCCTGAAGTTATTCCTTATTTTGAAAATATTTTTGCCAGCTCAAGAGACTCTCCTGAGCCTACTAAATTTTCTCTAAATTCTGATTGAAAACTGACTAGCTCCTTCTATAGCCATCTTTTCTCCTACTTTACCATTAAAAAAAGCTATAAGAAGCCAAGTTGGTGCTTTCAACATTCTTCCTGGGGACCTCCTTTTTAGTGAAATTCACACTGTCTCAGTTATCTTGTGATAGTCACAGGCCATATCAAAACAGAGTCTCTAAAAGCAACAACTACCACTCATCCTTGCCAGATTAGCTGGGGAACTCATTCCTGCTCCACATGGTATCATCTGGAGCAGCTCAGGTGGAGGAGGACCCAGGCTTAAGTAGGGCGCCACGGTCATGTTCCAAGAAAGCAAGAGTGGAAGATTTCATGTCTGTTAAGATATGGTTCAACCTCCCCTCTACTGCATTCCCTTGGTCAAAGTGAGTCACAGGGCCAGTCGTGATTGAGGGGGAGAGAAAGGAGACTCCAGCTCTTGTTAAGTGGAAGAATGTGTGGATGCAGATATGGGAAGAACTACTTGGCTGCCATCTTGGTGGCGGGCTATCATCCCCTCTCAGCCTACAGGCAGCCCTCAGGGTTTTGTAGCTGCCCTTGCATGTGCTGGCAAGACTGTGTGCCCACCTGACACATGACAGACTCTTAATCCTTAAATGGATAAATGGAGTGAAGAAGTACACAAGGGAAAGCATGAAGGAATGATAGAGTGGATGCGTGCATAAAAAAATGACTGTATGAGTCAACAAATGCCCTTTAAAATAGAGCGGCAGAACATCCCCCATTTGCAAGAACTATGAGGTGTTACCTGTTCCCTGGAAACTAGGAGCAAGCATTCCAGTCAGCGAGGCCCTTTTCAGATTCTCTTCCCCTGGCTCTCCTTTGCCCCTCCCAGAAACCTGTGGTGGGTGAGGGGAGGGCTCACCTGATTAGGCTGACTAAATGGAGTATCTTTCCACCTTCCCAATTTGGCAAGGCTGACTCTTGACAAGATTGGGAACAGGCATCACAAACCCAAACACCCCAATTGCCAAGCAGATAATATAAATGAGTGAAGTGGACCACGTGGCCATCACATGGGGGAGGTCCCTCATCTTGCGATATGGACTGAAGATCCCACACCTCCCGAATTTCTCACTTCCAGAGAAACATGGGAAATCCAGGTTGGTTGGTTGGTTGGTTTTTAGAGAGAGAGAGAGAGAGAGAGAGAATGTGAGCAGGGATGCAGAGGGAGAGAAAGAGAATCTTTTTATTAAAGATTTTATTTATTTATTTTGAGAGAGGGAGCATGCATGCGAGTGGGAGGAAGGGCAGAAGGAGAGAGAGAATCTCAAGGGGGGCCAGTCTCATGACCCTGCGATCGTGACCTAAACCAAAATCAAGAGTCAGACGCTTGAACACACTGAGCCACCCAGGCACCCCGAAATCCAGGTTTTTGTCTGAAATCTCTCTGTCTTCCAGTCTTGGTGATGGTATTGTTCAGAAGAGGGGCCCCACGTCTTCTGGAATCCCACAACATGCTTAGCAAGGGTCCGTGATCTCATCTGTCAAGTAGGGGTAACCCTTAGTAATCTCCCTCCATGAATAAGATTTCGTGAGGCTAGAATGAGAGTTGAAAAACCAAGAGACTGTGCAACCCTAGTAGGGTTTCAAGGCCTGTTTATTAGGGTCTCGCCCAGGTACTGCTCCCTGCTCAAGGCCTTTCCCTCAGATAGAAACTATTTGGGGGCTCTGCCAGCTGTCAGTGGCCCATAACAACATCTACCATCATAGTGATTATCGTTGCTATATATCCAGTGCCTAAAACCCGCCTGACATCACGCTGCCATTTATAATCACTATCTCAAGTAATGGACACAACGGCCCCCAAAGCGGGGGGCATTCTTGGCCCTGTGTCATGGTGAAGCTTCAGGAAGGTGGAGAGACCTGTCCCAAGCTAGGAGGTGGTAGAACAAACCAGACCCGTTATTCCTCCAGGGTAGGAAACAGAGCTACCTGGTGAGACGGGTCGAGGAGGTGGAAGGGTGCGTTGAGGGCCTGAGAGACCCGCTTGGTGCTGGTCCTGGAGGCAGTTGCTCCTTAGCCTGGACCCACCTCATGATGATAACGACCACTTCCGTTTACGAGGCACTCAGTTTGTGAAGAGCCAAGCCTGAGGGATCTCATCCAGTCCTCACAAGCGGGTTAGGGTGCCAGGGTGACTATCGTCCCATTTTACAGGGAAGAACTCACAGGCCCAGAGTGGCCCCTAGTCTCACAGTAAGGGAGGGGCGGGGCCAGGGTTCCAGCCCAGCTCTGTGAGGCTCAGAACCCTTCTTTACATTTTCACGCAGTCATACCCTGGCAATGTCCCAGCCACCCTGTTTGTGCCCAGGCCCTGCTGTGCCTCCCTTCCCCGGCACCCTCATGAAGTAAATTCCAGGCCCATTCCTTGGGGCCTACTCCGGCACCGACTACAGTCTCAACCCCTGGCCCTCTCTTCCCAGCAGATAATGCTTTGGATTCTCCTGATGGTTATTTCTTGTTCTGCAAGCCCCACGGTGAGCCCAGGAGGTGGCTGTCAGGCACGTGATCTAGGTGTCAGGTAGAATTACAGTGCTCATTCACTAAAAATTAATGGCGGCAGGCAGTCACCGCCCCACCCCCCCATCCGGGCTGGGCCTTGTCTCCTGGGCCATGAGCACACAGCCCAGTCTGCACCCTCCCACCAGCGAGGGCTCACACGGGCACCGAGGGAAAAATAGCCGTCCAACGCCCTTTAGGAAGGAAGGAACTCTGGGACTGGTGGCCGGCTTGGGCCATGAATGCGTTTCCTCAGAGCATGGATAAACAGTTTATAGTTCTGAAATCCTGTGTTTGATTTTCACATCTGCTCTCACTCTTGAGATTGGCACTCAAGGCAGCCGACTGTGCCCTTCGAGCGGCAGCTGAAACCCAAAATCGGCTTCCCCTGCCCCCAGCCTCCTCCCCCATGGCCTCAGCCCCCCGGGGCTGAATTTTTACGTCCTTGCTCCACTAGAATGTGTTTTCACTCAGGGAACGCAGGTTGTTCCAAAACGGAGATCTCGACTTCTCACTTCATCAGAGACTTAGTGAGGGCCTACTGGGTGCCAAGTGACTCCCCGCTGGGGTCACACATAGGCACAGTTGGGTGGGGTGGGAAGTCTGCTTGGTCGTGTATGGCCACATCATCCCCGGGGGGGGGGGGGGGGCTGGGCCAGGAGGTGAGGCTACGCAGAAAGAGCCAGACCACAGGTTCCCAAGTGAAACTCGTGCTGATTTTTTTTTTTTAAAAGACTTATACCTTTCAAAGTATATGAAAGGGATAGTTTTCAGATAGCTAAATCTAGAAGGTGGGGGGGGGGTGGGTTTCCATAAGATTTTTTGTTTGTCAATTGATTTTTTCTTTTAATTAAGACTTTATATCTTGGGCACCTGGGTGGCTCAGTCATTAAGTGTCTGTCTTCGGGTCAGGTCATGATCCCTGGGTCCTGGGATCGAGTCCTGCATTGGGCTCCCTGCTCAGCGGGGAGCCTACTTCTCCCACTCCTACTCCCCCTGCTTGTGTTCCTTCTCTCTCTTTCTGTCAAATAAATGAAGAAAATCTTAAAAAAAAAAAAAGACTTTCTATAGAGATATAAAGTCTATATATCTCTATAGAGATAAAAAGTCTTATATCGTCGTTTTGGTTCACTGCCAAATTGAGAGGATGATACAGAGAATTTCCATATAACTCTTGCCCCAACACATATGGAGCCTTCTGCGTTATCAACATCTACCACCAGAACAGGACATTTGTTACAACTGATGAACATACAGTGACACATCCTTATTACCCGAAGTCCAGAGTTTCCATGAGGGTTCACTCTTGGTGTTGTATAACCCATGGTTTACCCAAATGTATGAGGACATAGCTATTATTATGTTTTATACAGGGTATCTTCACCGCCTTAGAACATCTCCAGGCTCTGCCTGTTCATCCCTCCCTCCCCACCAACCCTATGAACCATTGATCTTTTTACTGTCACCATAGTTTTGCTTCTCCTGAATGCCTTACGAATGACTCGTACAGTAAGTGTTTTTTTAGATGGCCTCCTTTCACTTCGTAATATGCACTTAAGTTTCTTCCATATCTTTGCGTGGCATGATAGCGTATTTATTACTGGCACAAAATAACGTGGTGTGTATCACAGTTTACTTACCATTTCACCTACTGACGAACATCTTGATTGCTTCCAAGTTTCGGCAATTATGCATGAAGCTGTTACAAACATCCATGTGTAGGTTTTGCATGGACATAAGTTTTCAAGTAACTTTGGATAAATACCGAGGCATGCGATTGCTAGATTGTATGCTAAGAGTATGTTTAGTTCGGTAAGAAAGTGCCAGATGGTCTTCCACGGTGGCTTCACCATTTTTCTTCCCAGCAGCAAGGAATGAGAGTTCCAGTTGCTCCACATGCCCACCAACATTTGGTGTTGTCAGTGATCCAGTTTGCGGTCCTTCTAATTAATGGGTGTGTAGCAGTATCTCCTTGTTTTAACCTACATTTCCCTGATGACTTATGATGTGAAGCATCCTTTCATATGTTTATTTGCTATCTGTATAGTTTCTTCGCTCAGGCATCCTTAAGATATTTGGCCCATTTTTTAAATCCAGTTGTTTGTGTTTAGTCTAAGAATTGGCTATTTGACCTTGCCCAAGTGTTGCCCCCAACTGTACAATGGGACAGAGGGTAGGTCAGGGTGTTTGTTTGTTTGTTTGTTTGTTTTCCCTGCAACAGAACTCTTGTTTTGCAAACAAAATTGTACCAGGAAACCCAGTATCTAGACAGATGAAAAGGTGCAGCTCTGGGGTGGAGGGGGAGCTGGGACCCCAACCCTTGAGAGCCTGCTCAATCCTCAGAATGTCCAGAGAAATCTAAGACTCAAATACAGTATGTGACATGATTTCTGAGATTTCCTCCAGCTCTGATTTGGAGAGGTGTAAAGTAACGCAGAGAATAAAGGGATTGAGACCATTAATTCGTTCTTGCAGCAAATGGCATGAAATCTCTCCATTGAAAGTTCCACCCCATCCTAAGTGGCTTAAAAAGAGGATTTTACTCATTCCTAGAATCCAAAGAAATCTTCAAGCCCAGGCAAACTGAACAACCAGACCATGCAAGGGGCAGAAACACATCTGGCCCCCAGGACTTTCTCATGTCTTAAATTCTGATTGGTATGAACATTCTCTTTCTCTATGTGCCTTTTTCTAGATGTGGTGGAAAATGACCAATGATAGATCCAGGTCTCTTATGCCATCCCCAGAGACAGTCTGCCTATCTCCTGCTCTCAAGTTGAAAATCCCAAGAAAGGTCTCTGATGGGTCTAGTTTCAGCCAAGTGCCCACTTCTGGACCTAACAACTACGACCCGTGTGGTAAGGTCTTATAGCTTAATGATTCCTCCATGGGGTAAGGGAAGAATTTCCCAACGGACATGGAGGGGTAATTGGGCACACAAAACAATTAGGTGTCCTTGGCCCTTAGTCTGGGACTTTGAAACTCCGTAACCCACAAATTCTCAACCTTCTGTATGCATAAGAATACCCACGGGGGGACAGGGGGAGGTGGGTGGTGGGGTTAAGATCTGGACTCTCGGGCCACAACCCTAGAGGGTTTTGCTTTGGTAGGTCTAATGGAGGGCCCAGGAATCATCATTTTTATAATAAATTGAGTGCATTCAATCTCACTGATCCTCAGATCACAATTAGAGCAAAGTGGCCATGGAGAAATCTCAGATTTTCCTGTGCTGAAAAAAAGGTATTCATGCTACAACTAATCCTTACCCTTCCAGAAACAGAGAGGAGGGTAAGCTAGACACAGCATCCAGAAAGCCAGATTGGGCACTGGCATCTTTTGTGCCACCACACATCTAAGTCATAAACATGATGGCTGCCCAACCCCTGGAGAGGTGCACATTTCTGGAAGTTTCAGGAGATGCTGATGAAGAAGTTGGTGACATTCAACGGGAGGAGGGAGAGGTTTGGGAAACAATAGGGCCCTTAGCCTCCTTGTGTGGATCTGAGAAGGAGAGCTCTGAAGGATGAGGGGTGCCCATGAACCAAGAGCACTGGTCCTAGGGTTTGGGACCAAAGGATCAAGGGGTGATCAAGGAGTGTCTTTACTAAGGGAAGATAAGGAGCCTAATGTGTCCAGGGAGCAAAGATGAGCCTTTTGGTGGAGAAGGTTGATAGCAGGTAAACAAGTCAGATAGAGCACGAATTCATAGAAATGGCCAAGGGTAGGTTCATGTTTTGGGTTTTTTGCTTTCATGTCTGTGTTTTTCTGGTTTACAAGGAGGCCCACAAACTTTATGCAGAGATCTCTTACTGTCCAGCATTGGCACTACCGACGCCAGTCTCTGTTCCCAGGAGAGTCTAATCAGGGAAACGGAACTCCTCTCAGGTGTTCAGTCAAGGGCATATTTTTTTTAATTGAGATATAATTAACATGTAACATTATATTCATTTTAGGTGTATAACATAATGTATACATATCATTATATATGTAAATTAACATCC
Source organism: Martes martes (assembly GCF_963455335.1). Lineage (NCBI taxonomy): Eukaryota > Metazoa > Chordata > Mammalia > Carnivora > Mustelidae > Martes > Martes martes. Next base: position 29,201,444 of record NC_137905.1, on the reverse strand, counting down.
CTCACCACACATAGTTATGAATTTTCTTTCTTGTGATGGGAACATTTATTTTCTAGCAACTTTCAAATATAAATAAGGTATTTTTAATTATAGTCACCATGCTGTGCAAGACATCCCCAGGACTTACTTATCTTATAACTAGAAGTTTGGGCTTCTGGCCATCTTCACTCATTTTATCATCTATCCCCCCTCCTGCCATCATGCTTCTCACCCCCTGGCCTTGGCAACTACCAATATGGTCCCTGTATCTATGAATATGTTTTTCTTCCTTTTTTTTAAAATTCCACATATCATTGAAATCATAGAATATTTGTCTTTCTCTGACTTCTTTCTTTTTTTTTTTTAAGATATTATTTATTGATTTGACACAGAGAGAGCACAAGCAGGGGAAGCAGTAGGCAGAGAGAGAAGCAGGCTCCCTGCTGAACAGAGAGCCTGACATAGGACTTGAACCCGGGACCCTGGGATCATGACCTGAGCCGAAGGCAAATGCTTAACAGCTGAGCCACCCAGGCAATCCTCTCTGATTTATTTCACTTAGCAAAATGCCCTCAAGATCTATCCATGTTGTTACAAATGGTAGGATTTCCTTTTTACAGCTGACTAATATTCCATGGTGTATATATACCACATTTTCTTTATCCATACACCCATTCATGGACGCTCAGGCATTTTCCATGTCCTGGCTATTGTAAACAATTCCTCTGGGAACCTGGAGGGGCAGCTATCTCTTTGAGATTATGATTTCATTTCCTTCAAGTATATTTCCAGGCATGGAATTTCTGGATTCTGGATCATCCACTAGCTCTATTTTTAATTTTTTGTTTTTAGGAGACCTCACACTGTTTCCCGGAGAGTCTGTACGAGTTTACATTCTCATCACCAGGGCACGAGGGTTCCCTTTTCTCCACATCCTCCCCAACACTTAACCTTTTGTCTTTTGGATGCTAGCCACCCTAACATGTACAAGATGCAATCTCACTGTGTTTTGTTGTTGTTTTTTTTTTTAAGATTTTATTTATTTATTTGACAGACAGAGAGATCACAAGTAGGCAGAGAGGCAGGCAGAGAGAGGGGGGGAAGCAGGCGCCCTGCTGAGCAGAGACCCCCCGATGTGGGGCTTGATCCCAGGACCCTGGGATCATGACCTGAGCTGAAGGCAGAGGCTTAACCCACTGAGCCACCCAGGCACCCCTCACTGTGGTTTTGATCTGCATCTCCCCAAGGATTAGTGATATTGGGCACCTTTTCATATACCGGTTGGCCAGCTGTGTAACTTCTTAGGGGAATTGAATACAGCGAACCAAAGTCGTTGGAGGAGCTCCAAGAACAAACAGGGCAACCTAGAGATTAACACTGGGAAGAAGCTGCTTCTACTGTTGACGCAAGAGATGGTGTCCTCTCGGCCACCGAGAGGGAGCTGGGACCAGAAAGGATGTGCCATGCATGAGGGACAGAAGCAAGACAGGGGAGCTGTCTCACAGGGGCTAAGCCGGGCTGGAGGTGGAGTCGCAGAGAGGCCACCTGAAGTGGGAAGGCAGGGAGACACACCTTGACCTCTGTTCCTGCAGCAATCCACCTCTGACACCTTCCATGGGCCAGTGTTCCCAGAAACTACCCAACAGCCTGGGCTGAGTCAGCCTCTGCCCCACAGCTCAGAGCAAAGCAGGAATGGGGACTGGGTGTGACCATTCGTGGTAGGTGACCCACACATCACGTTCCCGGCGATTTTATACAACTCTTCTACCTTGGCATGAGGCACGGGATATTGAGACTCAGTGGCTCTGTTTTTAAGTATATTTATCTGTTTTTAAGTGTATTCGGGCTCGTTATGACTGACCTTGGTCAACTGTTATTGTATAAATCCCTGGGCAATCTGTGCTCCCATTTGTTTGTTTCACTTCCTAAAGAAAGATTATTTCCTTGATCTTGGAGGACTCGGTAAGCTTCTTCATCCCAAACATGATTCGTAACTTCAAGACCTCTAGCGATCAAGGGCAGAGACCGGCTAATGGACTTGTGCCATGGGTTGACCTGGCCATGAGCTTGTCTTGTTCCTGCCTTTGTCAGAAAAGAATGCACAAAGAAAAATGTCAATACTCCTTCTCGGGTCCCCCATTTAAAATTTCAGGGGCGCCTGGGTGGCTGAGTCGGCTAAACGTCCCACTCTTGATTTTGCTTCAGGTCAGGATCTCAGGGTTGTGGGATGGAACCCTACGTCGGGCTCCACGCTCAGCAGGGGTGTGCTTGAGATTTTTTTTTTCCTCTCTCCCTCTCCCCTCACCCTTCTCCTCCACTCACATGTATGTGCTCTTTCTCTCTCAAAATAAATAAACTAATCTTTAAGAAAAACGTCAACTTCCCACCATTCAGATATTCCTATCCTCCTGCCCCACTATAGTACTTTTTTCTTTAGGGCTCATCACTATCTGACTTACCGTACATTTTATTTGTCTCATATGCTGCTTATATTTTATCGTATCTTACTTACTGTTTGCCTTCTCACCTAGAATATGAGCTCCTTGAAGGCGGGAACTTTTGACTCTTTTTCATTGCTGTGTCCCCAGTGTCTAGAGAAGTGTTTAGTATACACCAAGAGCTCAACGAATAATCGTCGGATTAGTGAATGAACTGAATGGAGAGGACTCTGGTTTATTGGATCCCAGCTAAAGGTGACCATGGTTAATAGTTTCTGGTCAGCAAACACCATGTTCCAGGCCAATGTCTGCATTCTCGAATGAAGGTGGTGGGTCACAGATACGAGCAGCGGCCTGACAAGGTAAATCTGATTCTGTTCCTCAGAGTTCATTTTGCCTCATTCTGGCCACTTTTGATGGGATAGAGACCTTTCTGGTCATGCTATGATGTTACTCTCCACAATTATCCTGCTCGGGTACACATACGGCCTGACTCCTGAGTCTAAAATCTGTCAATGGAGGAAGGCTGCACGGTGGTGCCCATTCTCGTGTGAAAGGTCATGCATCTTTTTTCGGTAGATTAACTTTTTATCTCTTAATGGTGTTAAGGAAAAGGTCAAAACATCTAACAGATGGGATGTGGAAGGCTTCCAGGGAAGGAGATCAATGTTTCCAACATCAATCTAACTCCAGAAAGTTCTTAATGATCGTGGATGCAGTTCATGGGACACAGAGACTAAAATGAGAGCGTAGCACGGTAGCAAAAATAAAACTCGTGTAAAGCAGGGGATTAGGGCCTCCTCCTGAAAGCTGCGGGCTCTGCAAGCTTCTCTACTGTGGGGTCAAGTTCATAAGCCCAGATGGCTCTTATGACAAAGTGAACAAGCGCTATGCCTTGTTAGCAGTTGAACAGTGTTACTTGTAACTACCCCGGTGCACGTAAGCTGAGGACAAATGGACAAGTCAGGACAACTGAGTTTGTAACAGTGACTCGGGAGTCTCAAAGGAATGAGGAACTGAGGCACTTTACTTAGATGAGGAGCTTAGGTGACAGAGAGTAAGGCCAGGAGTGCCAACCCCACAAGACCACTGCTCCCCACAGAGACCACCTGCCCTCTCCGGGCAGGAGTGCAATGGTACCAGGGCTCAGCAGCCCAGAGGGCTGAGGGTGAGCATTTGGGGGGCTGCCATTTATTTATCTTATTATTTGCTTAATGCCCATCTCCCCAGATGGACTAGAAGTTCCTTAAGGGCAAGACCTATGTCTAGCACAGGGCCAGAGTGCGGAATGAGTTCAATAAATTGTTCTGGAATAAATAAATGTGGGATCAAATAAATGAACAACGATTCCCACTTTAGCCTGGATTCTGTCTCCCCTAGGCCCTGCTTAGGCTTCGTCAAAGCCTGAACGTTTGGTTCTGCAGATGGTTTTGCAGGGGACAGGAGGACCTCCTTATCCTGATCTCCCCCAAAGTCCACCCGGAAGCCCGTGTTTTCCCATCTCGTGTCTTTCAGACGACTCCTCTGAAAGTTCCTCGTGGGCCTTCTGATACCCACTCGATGCAAAGTTGGCACGACACGGGGACCCAGGGGAGATGCTAGTTAAGAGACTCTGGGACCAGAGGAAACAGGAGCTCCCACCCCACTCCTGTGTCCCCAGACCACTGGGGTCCAGGGAACAGCACTGACTGCTCAGAGCTGCCCGTTCTCTGGAGAGGGGGGGGGAAATGACCTCTCTTCTGGAAACAGGACGATCCACTCCTGGGTCCTAAAATGGACCAGAGTGGTGGCCTAAGGCGGATGCCTGAGATCTGTTTTGAGGGTAAGAATGAGGCTTACTTATCAAGTTTCAGAAGGAGGCTCAGAAAATGACGGGAGCTGGGATAGTGGAGATGAAGCAGACGGACGCACAAGTTTGCATCTGTAGAAAACGTAGGCCAACAGCCAGAGGCGCACGCCACAACCGAGTGGTTTGTCAGGCGTAGCTGGGCTCCAGCCAGCCCAGTGATCCCTCAGAGCAGCAGAGGGCGTGGAGGGCGGCAAGACCACACCCCCCCAGACGACCGACCTCCTTCTCCTAGCCACACCATGAGTGCCTCTAAATCTGGGGCCATCACTGACTTGGTGTCTCCAGCCCGAGCCGGTCATACTAGGTTTGATGGCCATGTTGAATGAATGAGTGAATGAATCTCACTGGCATTTTTCCCTCTGCCAGGATCTAAGAAAGAGGTGTTCACATCAGCCTCTGCCTACTAGCGTTGACTTCCTGGCTTCTCACGGGTTCACATTTTTCATGGTGGGGTTTGGCCAAGCGCACCTCCCATCCCCCACATCTCTTTGCTGGGCCAATGAGGAAGGGTCTTGTGCCCTCTGCCTGACTCTACCCTTACTGACTGTGTGACGGCGGTTGAGTGATTTACCTTCTCTGAGTCTCAGTGTTCTCATCCACAAAATGGGAGAATAGTACCTCGTGAGACTGATATGAGGATTCCACATGCCCCATTTTAGGTAAAACATTATTATTATAACCATTGTCATCCTTGTCCTCCTCTGCCGGTACAGAGACAGGGCAGACAGGTGGCTGAACTGGCAGGATGTTGAGAGAAAACTAAGGATGAAGACATGAGCATGTATGGGGTTTGGAGTTTACTTTTTGCACCTAGGACACACAAAACTCATTGAATCAATCTTTCTACCCTGGGTAAATAGACGGCCACGTCCCTTCCCGACAGGTGCCTCCTGGCAAAGCCAGGGCAAGTGTGGATTCCCCCATGATGGGGAGACCATCATGCAGGCTGCAGTTTTGATCCTCAGGGAACATGGAGTGAGCCTTCCTGGTCTCTTCGGGTCTTCCACAAGCCTATCCTCAGCCCTGCTCATCCCTTCAAAGAACACCTGCCTTAATCAGGATCCCCGGTTTTCTGGCCTGACCTGAGCTGAGAGCATTTCCTCAAGTCTTTTGCTGCCTCCGTCTTCAAAAAGGAAGGTCCCCTCCCAGAGGAGAAGCTTTTGCTTTGCAGACCTCCAACTTGGGTTAGCTTGTTTCTCAAAACACCGCTAGCCAGCCCTTCAAGAACCAAATGGTCTATACTCTCACATTTAGCCAAGAAATCCAGAAGCTGGCTATGGGTGTTCAGAAATGATTTCCAGGGAGTAGTCTTTGCATGACGACTGCAAAATGCTATTCCGGGAAATGGTGGCATCTTCCCAGGAAGGGGGGGGCGGGGTCTAGATAGGAAGGACTGGCCTCGGGGACACCACCTTCCTCTCCCTCGGCTGTGATCTCACGGACTCCAGGCCTGTGAATGGTTCAGAGCCTTCTGATTTGATTTCTTCTACCCTGCAGGGGACAGCATTGGGCAAAGAACTGTGGAATTCATGTGATAAAAGAAGAAACATTTGTTTCCAATTATCCAAATTATTGTTTGCTAATTGAAGTACAAAAGGGGTATTTTTTTTCTCTTTTGGTTGGTAGAAGCGTCCCTTCCCTTAAATCTCTTTGATTGAGCAAAAATGCTTTCGGAGCATTTACTTTAATCCATACATCATTTTTCTGATTCGTTGTTGTTCAGTAACGTCCTTGCTCATGAGGCAAGCTTTACCCAGAGCTCAGTTTGCCATCAGAGTTGCAGAAACGCATCTATGTTACCTAGACCCCATTGCGTATCTGTCACACTGGGCTAGATTTTGAAAAATGTGGTTATCAGTTTTGGGGACAAAAATGTATCTAGCCCTACACTGTCCTCCTATAGGCTTTTTTATAGAAATGAGTCTTTTCTTCAATGGGGTTTTCTGGAAATAAGACTCTGAGATGGACACTCGCAAGCAGGACATGTTTTCAGAGACACCGCCCACTGGGGAGTGGGGCAAGCAGAGGGTTTGGGGGCTGGTGCTCTGCAGAGACCACACCTGATGCTGGGGGCGGGGGGAGTGCAGTGTCCGTGATGGCCCCCCAGAGGTGTTCCAAACTGGGACAAAAAGCCTGGGTTTGGGGGATCCCACGCTGATCAGGCTTTTGATTAGAGCTGCTAGGGAGGAGGTATAACCTTGGGAAACCTAAAAATAACCTAAATCCCCAAAGAGGGAAGCAGGTGTGAGCAGTTCGCAGCCGTCACTCCAGGGTGGGATGGGGCTGAAGGGGGCAGGGAACAAGCACCTCCGACCTGAAGGGGCGGCCACGTAGCACACGACAGTGTCCACTGCACCCATAGATCCCCAAACATCCTTTGCGTGCAAACCACGGACTGATGCACACTATTTTTGAAGACGCCTCTGAAAAGCCAGTGGAAACCTTTCCAGCATCAGATACCCGGATACTATGGTCCTCAAACTCCTTTCAGAATGGAACTCGGCAAAGCCAACAGTAGCTTTGTTTATTCTGGGCAGACGGAAAAAGGTTATCTCTGAACTTCTGCCAGCGATCGAAGGAACCGATGGTGTAGAACACTTCCACGGGCCATCTCCTTCCTGCCCACCATCTATCATCCCAACCCTCAACCTCTTTTCTGAGTGATGATTGCACCCTAAACACATAAAATTAATCACCAGTCGAGGCCAGCCAGGTGTCTCGCCTCCAGAAATGATCTCGCTGCAGCAAAAGAACAGCTCGGATCGGAGAACGTCTCATAATTTCACAGAAGGAGCACTGGGGAGTCATACGGGAGCCCCTGACAGGTTTTGCAAAGTTCTGAGAACCTAAGAGCCCTCTCTGACTTCATGCAAAGATCAGGGGACAGTTGTTGCAGGTAAAGAAAGGCCCTGTTTCAGGGAAAGGAGGCACACTTTGGCTCAAAGGGGCGCTAATTAAATCACCAGCTTCCGACCAAAGAGGATGCTTGTAGGGCAGAATTGGGTACCCACACAGAGTAGCTCCGTGCCTTCTAGAAACTTTATGATGGCTTCGCAGAAGTCAGGCGCCGGCTGGGGAGAAGCCCTCCGACTCCACACTTCGCAGCAGATGATTACATAATCCAATGAAGCCCTGATTTTGAAATTCCATATGACAAGCCCTGCTTAGCTCAACAGTGGCTGATAACGGCAGTCTCTTGTATCCTGTATGTATATTTTATTTTAACTATGCGGCCCTCTGGCAACGTCCTGTACGTTTCAATCAATCAGAAACTCCATTTGCCAGCTCCGTGTGAGGTTCAGTGCTTGAGAGGATTTGGCAGAGAGAAAACAATCACGGAGATAGATATAAAAATGATTGTCTTAATCTAATCACGTGGCATTTCCAATATCTAAATCCGGGAAGGAAGCGTAGTGTTGCAAGACACGGAATGTAAGATCCGCAAACACCAGGCGGGTGTTTTGTTTGTTTGTTTTTGTTTTTGTTTTGTTTTGTTTTTTAACCAGTGTGCTTTGGCCTCCGTTTTAGATTAACGGCAAATCCTTATAACTTGGCTTTAATTGAGAGATT